>NW_024081876.1:200360-462707 GCF_003009895.1 Hyaena hyaena
CTTAGGTCATGATCTCGCGGTTCGTGGGTTCGAGCCCCGCGTCGGGCTCTGTGCTGACTGCCAGCTCAGAGCCTGGAGCCTGTTTCAGTCTGTGACTCCCTCTCTCTCTGACCCTCCCCTGCTCACGCTGTCTCACTCTCTCTCCTAGAAATAAACAAAACATTAAAAAAATAAAATAAATAAAAAAAATAAAGAGTTTCCTTCCACTCGAGTTTCTTTGCAAGATAATAAGGAACATAATATATTGCTAGTTGTTTGTGTCTGCCTCTTTAGGGCTCACTTTCCTCTCACAGTTGCCTCTAAAACGTGGGGTAAGACATGAAAGGGGGAAAAAAAATCAAGAAATGTTTACAGTTAAAACCTTTTATTGTTTTATAACCAAATAAAAATATCAATACATTTACGGGGCAGGTCCCAGATACTGGTTGCCATCTTTCCTCCTTTACTTCCGTGCACTGGCCGAAGGGGAAACAGAGCAGGAAGAAGGGTGTGCCTTTTGGAGACAGTGCTCGGCCCACTGGAGAGTATACTTCGAGAAAAGCTGCATCATTGGGTGGAGGAGAGTGGGTAGCAACAGGTGGAGCCCTTTTCCAGATACGCAAGATGCCATTCCACGTGGGGTGATTTAGGGACTCTGCAGGGCGCTGTAGTCCACAGCTGGGGTGCTTAGACACCTGGAGGAAGTCACGTTCCCCCTTTACAACTGGTCCCCCAGTGGGGCAAGCCAGCCACAGAGAAAGAGCTGATGGGGTGGTGGCAAAAAGGCAGTCATGACTGGTCAGTCCTGGTGACCCCTGCATCAGGAGTGGAGGGCACTTAGCTCTTTCATCGCTGGTCCTCTTGATGGCACGCGGGTAGCACCCAGTTTACAAATCCCGGTAACCAGCATCATGGTGCTCCCAGGCATGGAATTACTCAGAGACTACTAGGTAGATGGCCTTAGGCCACAGCCTGAAGGCAAGCATAGACCGTTCAGGGGATCCTGAAATGTCAACATGGAAAGGAGCTCTGGAGAGGCTGGCGTCCTCATCTACCTGCTGAGGCAGCCGGTGCCCTGAGGGAAAGGGGCTCTCCCCAGTGGAGCTCGAGCTCCCACTTCACTTCCCGTTTCAAAGCCAGTTTCTAGAAGATTTAGGAACCTCCCACTCATCCACCGAGATTATGCAAAAAAAAAAAAAAAGGGGGTAATGGGGGTGCGTGCAAAAGCAAGGAAACTGGCAGTGTGCAACACTATCCAGAAGCTGTGATGGGGTCCCTGGCTTTTCTGAGCACAAGGCCCATGACATGCCGAGGAGGCCACCTGGAAAGCTTGGCTGGAGATGAAACCATTAGGTTAAGTCCTCTGTGGCAGTGAAGTTTAATGGGGCAGCCCTTAAGATTAAAGATGGTTGGTGGAAAGAAAGCCTCACGAAACCGGCTTCAGTCACAGTGTCTCCATCCAGCTCATTTACTCCTCATGTCAAGGCATTTCTTTTGCACACGTGGCTGCCGTGCCTGAAATGCTTCCCCCATCACCTCATTAAGCTGCTTTCAGATTTCGGCTTCTATGTCACGTCCTGGGGGAAACTCTCGCTACTCCTCACTGAAGATTCATTCAGCTTGTGATTCTGTGTGTGACCACGGATTAAGGTTCACCTCCTAGGCTGTAAGCACTTGGGCAGGGATGGTTTCTGTGTTTCTCACAACCATTACCAGACTTACTCCATCACCTGACAACAGGCACTCAGTGCATATTTACCAACTGAATGAACACCGTAGGGAGACATTTTCATTCCAGTGTAAAACGAATAGTACAGTTTTCCCCAAGTGATGTGGCTGCCGGAAAGCAATTCCAAAAACAGGCTAAAAGAAACTAGACCAACTACCCAGCAGCCATGACCCCTGCCCTTTTTGCTTCCTCCCAAACACGAAAGTATACAATTCCTAGGTTTGCCTTAGTGAGAGAGCTAACCCTAGTGGATCACCCAGATTTTTCATTTTCTATTCCGAGAACAGGAGGGCTTGGTGACAGGTTCCCAGCCCAGAGTGAAGGAGCTGTTTGCTCTGAAAGGAGCGAGCTTCCCGTTTGGGGGACCATGCCCTGCTCGGCCTTCTTGCGAACCCCTCTGTCCCTCTCCAAAGGCCCCAGTGGGAGGATGCTTCCACCCTTCTGACCTGAGGGAGGCCCAGAGAGCACTTCCAAAGAGGACACTCCTCAGAGTCCGGGGAGCTAGGCAAACCAAAGCATGGCGCTTGCTGAGTCCCAGGCAGCCCCGCGGGCCTTTGCTACCGAGGAGACCAGACACCAGTTAGTGATGAGCTGTAGGTCTCTTCCCTTGGGTTTACAGAGGGGCTCTCAGCTGGTGGGAGAGGGAGAAGGGAGCGAGCCGAGCCAACTACCAGCCCGGTACTTCAACGTATTCCATCGCGTCTCTTTCTCACAGAGGAGACTTGATCTGACGTTGCAGCCATCAGAAAAAGTTCATTTCCTGAGCGGGGGCACAAGTAACCAAGCAGATTTCTCCGCAAAACAGTGGAGCCTCTTGGCGTTGGTACTGTTGCCTTGGGGAACAGGGGTGGGAGGGAAGCTTGTCACCGTCTATTCTTTTGTACCTTTTGGTTTTTGAATCATGTAAGTATTATCTAGTCAAAATATTTTAATTTAAATACATTGAGCATAATGTCACTTTCCTGGGGGTGGGGGTGGGGTAGAATCCTCTTGCTCTCAAAACAGATTGTAAGTCTGGCCTAAAATCCGCATCAGCTGCCAAAGCTGGCCTCTTCCTCCCTCAGACCCAGGCTTTGCATTCTCAGTAACCAGTGCTCTCATACCTGAATGTCCACACGAATCACATGGAATCTTGTTGAAACATGGGTTCTGATTTAGGAGGACGAGAAAGGGGGCAGAGACCGCGTTTCCAGGGGGCGGGGGGAATGCTGCTGCCACTGGTCCCCAGGCCACAGCGCCAAGGGGGGGGCGCAGACTGGGGCAGCATTGTGGGGCTGGAAGGGAGTAGGCAGGGGTGAAGGGTGGGGATGAGGGGCAGGGCCCTCCCTAACAGTTTTGGCCTCCCTGTTACCAACTGCTCTGCCTGCCAGGTGAGCGCCACCTATTCGATCTCTTTAGCCCTTCAGACGCAGCCTTGGAGGAGAAAGGGAGGGAAGCTGGGTGGGGGACACCCAGCTCCACAGAACCACAAGGGAGAAAGGGCACCGGCAGATGGGCTCCCATTCAGTGAGACACTGTGCCCAGAGCTTCCTGAGGCTGGGCAGGTAGACGGGAGCCCAGGCCTGCCTGCCTCCCCTTCCCCACCTTTCCTGGAAACCCGCAGAGGCTGCCTCTCCCCTCAAGGGCCAGCTGCCTCTTTACAGGCCGGGTCCTTTCCTGGTTGCTTCCTTGGCCACCTATAATTTTATCCTTGAGGGTAGGCCAGACGTCCCCTTGGATGTTGGCCAAAGTCTTTCTCTGAGGAGCCATCATTTTCAACAGGGATTTGTGGTCCTTGGCTAGAGGCTGGAGGACGGCCAGAGTGGCTGCGCCTGGCTGCGATGTCTGTTGGCTCCGGAAGGAATTCCACGCGTGCTCCCCCGACCCGAGGGCCATGTGAGTGTCTCATTTAAGCATCTCTTGGATAGGGCACAGCCCACAGCACGTAGCGTTTACTGTGCACACGAATGAACTAAGTTCTCAGGAAAATAAAACAGTCGAGTACCACTCAGGCCCCTGGCCTTCCCTGCTTCCCTCGCCGAGTCCTCCTCCTCCAAGTCCGAGCCACGCTGGCCGCCAGGAGGCTCCCCTCCCCTGGCACACAAGGAAAAGCTAGTCGTGGGATCTCCAGGTGCGGAAGAGACAGCTGTGCCCGGAAGCGCCTGTCCCAAGCGAACACAGTTCTCAGTTCAGAGCTGCGGGCGGTTCTGCCCCAGCACCTTCAGCAAATCTGCTCTCGGCACACACCTCAGGCTATGCCTCCGGGGTCTGCAGGTTCTGTAGCTGCTCCACATTCACCTTTCCATTTCCCACATGGCCAGACCTGGGGGTGAGGGGGCGGGTAGGGGGCACACAGAGGACAATTGGGGACCCTGTGAAGAGGGCCAGCCTCCCTAAAGGCAGACTCCACCCTCAGCAGCCTCCCACTGGCGGCAGGGCAGATGGAGATTCCCAGGCATGGGCAGGCTGGGGAGAGCCTGGCCACAGCCCGGGTCCGTGCCGATGCCCAGGCCCAGGCCTCCGGGGCCAAACCGGCAATGAGCAGCAGCCACTACGGTGGCTCCCTCAGGGCACCCAGGCCTCCCACAGCCAACACCATGGGGTGGTCATTCCTCCGTCTCACAGGCTCAGGGGCTCAGGGAGCACACCAGGGGTGCTGCTGGGACCCCTGCCTCCTTGCCACAGCCCTGAGCCTCTGCCTTCCTCACTTCTCTCCCTCCTTTGCCTGCCTCTCCTTCCCAGTGCATGTCTCACTCCTGCCCTGCACAGGCCCAGCTCCCCACGGGAAGCTGCCAGTCCCTGAGTCAACAAAGAATGAAAGCTGGGGACCAGAGGAGCAGACCCCCAGCCCAGGCAGGGAAACTGGGATATGGTTTACAAAAGGAGAGTCAGAAGCCTAGCCTGGCTGAGCAAGAAGGTCCCCTGTGTGCCGGGGAAGGGCAGACTACAGGCCACTTGTCAGCATACCACCACCCTCCTAAGGCTAGGGCAGTTCCAGAATTTCTGGAAGGCATCTGATGAACAGGGGAATGGCAGGCTTGACAAGGCAGGAAACTGTCAGGGAGAACTGGATTCTGGAGACATACTGCCTAGGTTCAAATCCCAGCTCTGCCGTTTATTAGCTATGTGACTTTTGTCACAACTTTTCTTGCCTCGGTTTCCTCATTAGAACAGGGACTGTGAGTGTCCGCCTCATTAAGTTGCTGAAATGGGTTCATACATACATAGAGCTCAGAGAAGCGCCAGGCAGAGGAAGCCTGAGGAAATGACGTTGTCTTAATGCTGGGATAGCACAGCAAGCAGACTGCTGTGTGGTGGCTTGGGGGGCGGGGGGCTGAGGAAATAACGGGGATCACGAAGGGGTTAAAGCAGCCCTGTCCCCCACAAAGTCCAGCTTGGGTGGGTGCTCCCGGGTCCCGGACGTCCTGCCTTGTGTCCATGTCATGCTGGAGCAGGGAGGAGAGGAGAGGGCCGGCCCATCTCTACAAGGCTCGTTCTCGGGTCCTCCACCCAGCAGCCCCTCAGCGGGCGGGCAGCCATTCCCCTTCCGGCTGCTGCCTCCGTGCTGCGCCTCCGGCTGCTCGGCCAACCCAGGCCCCGCCGCCGCCTCCTCTGCCTCTGGGCTCCCATCCTGTTGCGAGGCCTCGGCCAGGACCCGCAGGACGCTGGGCAGGACAGGACCGAGTTAACCCTGGCCTGCAGAGCCCAGCCCACCTTCCCCAGACTGGCGGGGTGGGGGCGTGGGGCAGGCCCTGGAGAGCCACTCGCCCTGTGGGGGCACCCCTCTTCCTCTAGCAGCTCAGCCAGGAGGCAAGAGGGCTCTGGCTCTGTCTGCGACCGGGGTCGGGGCTGAGGGTGCAGCCTGCATCAGGGCTGGGTTCAGTCCAGGCAAATGATGCAGGCTGACCCTCCGCCTGCTGTCCCAGGCTGCGGTGGGGTTCAGGGAGCACCCCGGTGCCCATCTGGAGCCCACCATCTGCAATTCCCCTTTCTGATCCCCGCTCCTCCAGGAATGGCTGGGCCAGAGCCCCTTTCCCCTTCCAGTCTGCCCACAGGCATCAGGACTTCCCGCTTACACAGTATTCTGCTGCTCTGAATATACGCATACACACCGCCATGCTCAGGGGCCCACGAGAGCCTGGAAATAGGCTCCCACAGGAAAACACAAGAAATCCATCTTTTTCTTCCCTTACCACTGCAGCTTCCCTCAACCCCAGCCAACCAGGACTACCAAGTCCAAGAATCCTAAGACATAAGAGAGAGACAATGGGGTCCAAGGAGGCCTCGGACTTCTCTGAAGTCACATGGTAGACAGTGGCGGAGTCAGGCCTGGAAACCAGATCTCCTGGCTGTGTCCTTTGGAGGCCTTTTATTCCACCAGCTGCTCTGCGATGGAATTCAGCTCTGTAAAGCATGTTCTCAGAACATTCCACCTTCCGCGCGGCCCTTCCAGGGGAGCTCCCAATGGGTCAGTCCTGCCTCCACACGCTAGGCATTACCATCCAACCCGGGTAAAGTTTCTAGGCCAGGGAGGGGAACTCCAGTCAAGGCGGCCCCACAAAAGTCCCCTCAGGCTGCAGGGGAGGAAGCATAACTGACCTCACTTCCTCGTACTTCTTGTCTCGGTAAAAGTGGCTCTTCTTGATGAAGTAGATAAGCACCAGGTCACAGAAGAAAGCGCCCTGCAGCAAGAGAGTTGGTGTTCCTGACTCAGAATGCTAGATTTCCAGGAAGCACCCTGCCACTTGACCCATAGTCCATTCCGAGGGATCAGACAACAACCCCTACAGGGCATCATTGTCCCCAGTCAATAGATGGGGAAACTGGGCTCAGAAAGAGGCATTTTGTCAAAGGCCATGAAGTTCATCCACGGTAGAGCCAAAGTTAGGCCGGAGTTAGCAGATGGAGACCATCTGCTCTGTCAGGCCAAGCATCCCCTGTGCTGCCCTGACTCCATCCAATCATGTCTTCAGCAAATGTCACCGATGTGCCAGGCACTGCACTGGGTGCAAGACAATTAAGACAATGAGACCTCGAGGGGACTCTCCCTCTGGGGCAGAATTAGGACAACGACAAATCCGACGATGAGGAGAAGAGCAAGGAAGCAGAGTGAAGACAGGACCTTACTCTGGGGTGGGATATCTGGGCTGAGTGTTGAGGGCTGAATACTATGTAACAAGGCAAAAAAACACAAAAGCCAGGAAGGGCAGGCATTGCCGAGGTAGCAAAGGAAATTCCACAGGGCCTGTGTTGCAAAAGCCAGAGACACTTCTGGAGATGAGGATGGGGACCGGCTGCAAGTTCTCTTATAATGCCTTTGAGGCCTTGGTCTCAGGGGGAGGCACCAAAGGGCCTTGAATAGGGGCAAACACAGTCAGGATTGTGGCATTTTAGAAATTCAGGACGTGCCTTCTGCCAGTCAGTGTGAGAGACGGGTTGGAGAGGGCCTGAAGAGTAAGGACGGCAGGGGCAGTCACGGAAAGGCTGACGAGGACGAGGACGGAGCTAACCCAGGGGACCCCCCCCCCCACACCTGTTCACAGGAGCTGCAGAGCACATGGTGCACATGCCCGTCTCGTCCACCAGAGGGCCATCCCAGCCACAGCACCGAAGGGAGGGTTAGGGTTAGGGTTAGGGGGAGGGGCTGTTTCCCACCAGAACGAGGGGGTGAGGCGGGCTGGGTGGGCCAAGGGAGGGGGCTGAGGGATGGGTTCACAGGTGAACCTGGGCCTCTGACTCACGGCACTGCACAACCCTTCCCGGCCCCCCCGCCCTCTGCCCAGATGCCCCAAATGTTATCAACTCCTCCTTCCACAGAGAACACCCTTCCAACCAACCCAGCCTCCAGCACCACTGTTCCCGTTGCCTTGATTTCACAGGTAAGCACCCCATGCCCTCGTGTTCTGATTTACCCACACGAAGAAAGTAATGACTGACAGTGGCCCCTCTCTAAGAAAGTTACATGAGCAAACAGGATTCCCTAACAATGGCTGTTTGCAGTTAAGAGGAATCCTCTGGGGCTCACTGTCATCCGTCACCTCTCAGGAGAACAGCCTCGCTGAACCCCATGACTTGCTGATACTGCTCCACAGTTTTCCTGGTCTCAGTAAAAAGTCCCAGGTCCTGCCGGAGGCCTCCAAGAGGACGAGGCTGCCAGAAACCGTAGCAAGGAGCTTGCCGGGATGGGCAGGGGCCACCCACAGACAGCTCCCGTGTCTTTAGAAAAACTTCCAGAAGAACAAAGGGGCATGACAAGAGATTCGGGGGGAAAGCTCTGCCTACTCTCCAGCAAAGACTTCCTCTCCCGTGTGCCCCCAGGGCCCAGCCGGACAGATCTGAGGAAGGACCACAGCCTGACACCCTTGCTGCTCATATTCTTAGCCCTGGGATTTCCAACTGGGGGTGATTTTGTTCCCCAGGGGACATTTGGCAACTTCTGGAGACATCTATGGTTGTCACAAGTGGGAGAGAAAGCACTGTGGGGATCTAGTGGTAGAGGTAGTGCTACGTTGTTAATCATCCCACAGCACACAGCATAGCCCCACACAGGAAAGAATTATCAACCGGGCCATGGCTGAGCAACCAACCCTGTATACAGCTGGATCCTGGCTCTTTTTTGCAGCAGTGGAGATGAGGCTTAGGAAGTTCAGGAACTGACCCAGGATCCTAGAGAATCCCAGCCCCACTCCCAGCTCTGGATGCCTCTCCAGCCAGATGCCTCTCTGGCTCTGGAAAGAGAAAGTCAGGCCGTTGCTGCCACCTGGTGCTGCTGGCAGGTGTCAGTCCCAGAAAGCCCTCTTTACCCATGTGCCACGGACCTCGCCCGCTCCTGTTCTTTCTGAAGCGCATGAACAGCACTCCTGGAGCTGTTTTCCCCTCCCCAGCCAGTCTCAGAGGGTAAAGGTTGGGGGGGGTGGTACTCACAGCACCCATAAGCGCCACCCCAGAGCCAATGTTGATGATCGTGGGGATGATGTTGAACTTCCCTGCCTGTAGTGCAGAGAAACAACGCAGGGTGAACAAGGAAGGGTGGTCAGCAGGGTTCCTGGGTACTCCCAACATGCCCCCCCACCCCCCAGCCCTGCCTGGCCTCAGGAAGGGAGATACAGCCCACACACCTTGCCATTCACCATCACATCGAAGCGGATCCCATAGGCCTTCATGAGGGTGCGGAACTCCACTCCAGCTCCATCTCGGTAATATTTGGCAAACCTAAGGGAGACATGGCCCGGGGGAGACCTTCTGTGCTCGGCAGTACATACCAGGCTGCTTTGGAGATTTATGAGCGCCCCCGAGGGGGGAGGGTGCAGACCCTCTTGCTAACGTCAAGGTAAAGACTCATCCAGACCTTTGAAATCCTCACAGACATTCCCCAAGAGGCAAGAGCTTTCCCACTACACACTGGGCCAGCCCGGGGACACTAGAGCACTGATGGAAGTGACTGAGCTAAGTTCACGGGCTTCCTAGTGAACCCCCAGGGTGACAGAAACTTCTCTCCTCCCCCAGGGGTGCTCCCAGCTAGCATCCCTCACCTCTCCTCAGCTCTTTCTCACTATACCTCCCACTCTGACATCCACCTCAAGTAAGGGGTGTCATAGTGCTGGCACCCGGAAAAGGACAAAATGTGGCCAGAGTCACAAGACAGCAGGTCTAACCCCAGTTACCTGAAGTTGTACCCAGAGGAGACTGAGTTTTCTGAAAATTTGTTGTCCAGACGGCTAAAAGAATAGCGAGGGTTGCATTCAGAAGGAGCTTTATCAAGATCACAATCCCATTCAATCTGAATTCCTATCACACCACCCTTGATGAAGAAGAGACAAGAATCAGTGCACAGAACTTTCTGGAGGTGGGCAGAAGTCACAGACCAGCTCTTCACCAAGAGCTGGACAAGACGGGGAGAGTGCTCGAGCCACAGGTCGCCCCACTGAGCATCCTCCCAGGAGGAAGGTGGAAGCCCCAGGGCCCCAGCCCCACCTTTGGAGAGGCTGGGAAAGCGCATCACGGACAGCCCCCACCCCCATGCCCCTCCCACCCCCCATTTCACGCTTCCGGGGAGAAGGGAACTACTGGAGCCAGCCCCGTACATGCAGCTGGGATGCACCAGTGGGGCTCCTTCTGGCTCACTTTCAACTGATGCCCCCCAAGGGCTGCGAAGCACACAGCAGGTGCTCGCTGTGCCTCCCACTGAGTGCCTGGGTTCTGACAGGCTGTGTGTCAGCGCTAATCCCGAAGACAGTGAGTCCCTGGGGCGGGGCACTCCACACTACCACCCACCACCCGACCCCAGGAGCCCCCTCCTCCCCACCCTCTTCCTGAGCCCAGGCCCAGAGCTCTGAGGCACCCCCCTCCCTGGCCCGCAGGCAGGGCTCCCCAGTGCGCGCTCCCCACCTGCAGGGCTATCTCCTGGAAGTTGCTCCCTGCCCAGCTGACCACAGACCCCAATCGGAAGATGGGGCAGTACGGGTTCTTGGGGCCAAAATGACAGGACTTCAGGAAACCTTTGTCTTTGGTGTCCAGCACATTGGTCCTGGATGGAGGCCGTGAACACACAGTGAAATGAAGTGGAGACTGGCTGCTCCCGGGCCAGACACAGCCTGACGCAGGAGTCTCAGGGCCCTTCCCTGGCCCAGGCTGAGTCCCTGGCGCCACCCTTACTCAAGTCCTGACTACTCCCCCTTAGCCCCCTCCTCCAACAACCTCCTGCGGTCAAGGACAGAACGTCCCTCCCACAGCAGGGGGAAGGCGTGCTCCAGCATCTCCCAGAGGTTTGTTCACATGCAGATGTCGCACACACACCATGCACGTGGCCCCACGCACAGTGAACAAGGGGGCAGGCCCTAGGTCCCCAGTAACCAAGTCCCACCTACTTGGAGAAGTTGAATTTGGGGAAACGAATGAAGTTCTTTATGTAAACAGTGAAGTCTTCAGCCTTGCCCAGGAGCGGCTTCCTGCAAACCAAGCCAGGACAGTGTGCCCAGGAGGCCCTGCCCTTCCCCCCCTGTACATCCCCCCGGGGCCCGTGGCAGGGCTGAGGCCTGCCTGCTCCCTAGGTCCCCGGGAAACCTTGCCGAGAACCATCGATTTCTTCGTGTTGGGGTGGTCCTCAGGCCCTTGTGGGGTGTCCTCAGAATGAGGAGCTCATAGTAGACATGTCTCCACCATCAGGCTGAGACCCACTCACTGCCCAGGTAGCTTTTTGGGGTCCCGAGGCTGCAGCCACTCACACTGGCCTGGACTTTGTCTCCACTGGACACCAGGCGAAGATCTCGCAGGTGCCCCTTTGCCTGTTCACCCCCCGAAGGCAGCGGCCAGTCCTCACTCCTGCAAGATTGGGGCAGAAATGATGCTAGAAGCCTCCTGGCTCCAGCCCCCACTTTGCTCCCAACCCCACCATTCCAGGCCTCACCATTTCCAGCCACAACAGGCTCCCCAGGAGGGCAGTCACTGTCTGTGTAGCACAAGGCATCCGGAATGCTTTCACTCTGCCGGGAGAGAAGGTGCATGTGGGTGGGGGTCCCCTGCAGGGGCTCCCATTCAGAACCAAGGTCTCACCCCAGGAGCTGGAACAGGGGTTCCTCCCCTGAGTGGGGCCACACACTCTCTGAGAAACTGCATCTCTCCCCCCAAGCGATGCAGGCCCACACTCCAGTACACATATTCTCCAGGGCATATGAAGGCGGTAGAAACCACTGCTTCAGGAAAAGGGTAGACCCCAGCCCCTGATGGAGGCTCTCCCGCCCCCTCCCCAGCCTTATGAACCAAATCAAACCTCAGCACAGGTTTCCTGCCGCTGGTTGGGGGTCACGATCAAGTTGGTGACTACGAAGAAGACGTTCTCTCCCTGAGAAACCGGAGAGGCATTGAGGGACATCCTCTTAGCCTCTTGGGGACCCTCCTTCCCAGGACTTCATGGCAGGGGGTTGGGTCTCTGCATGGGTGTTGAGGACAATGGGGCCACAAAACCAGTGGATCCCACCCATCTGCCCACTGACCCTGAAGTCCCTGAGTAGATGTCCTTTGACAGGGCTCTTTCAGGCCCCCAACACCAAACTGCCCCCCTCCACGAATCCCTATTCTGACCTCAGCTCCTGGGATCTAAGCCCAGATCTGGGAGGAGAAGAGGCAGTGATGGGGTGGCCAAGGCCCTGGCCCAGGCCAGTTGTGACTAGGCCAGGGAGCCATTCCCAAGGGCAGAGGCTAACATACAGGAGCAGTTCTCTGTGCCAGGCAACCCGACCCACACTGATCTGGAACTTCTTGGGGCCCAATTTGGTCTCTACAGGCTCAGGATTTGTTGGGAAGGGAGTGGTCACAGAGGTGCAGTCAAGGAGGGCAGGGGGATGGCGTGAGGGGAAGGATCTGGGCAGGGTCTCCATCTGCAAATCCTGGTAGCTGTCCTGGGCCAAGGGAGACAATCAGTGAAGGTCCCTGGGTACCTCCCCACCCTAAGCGAGGCCCTATTAGCTGAGGCCCCAGTGCTGGGTGGGGTTCAGACCTGGGGTGGGATGACGTAGTCGGCAACATCCCAAAGTCGCTCCCCGAGCTCAGAGGTATTGGTGAAGGCCACACCCTTGACTTTCGTGATGATACTGCTCTGCAGAGACGTGTCGGTGTCTTGGTAACCCTTCTTCACCAGGAACACCCAACTGTGGGGAGAGGGCCCAGCAGCGGGCATCAGGGTCACCACTGCCCTCGGGGAATCCTCCCCAGGGTATTCACCTTTCCCACCAGCTCCTGAGCAGGGGTCACGACCGCACTGCTGCCTAAAACCCAGTCCTGCAAGCAGCACAGGTGACAAGCAGCCCGAAGAGCAGGGAGATGGCTGCTCTCAGGGGCTGAGGCCTTGAAGCTGACCCAGGCCGGGCCAGCCTGCTCACCCATGCCTGGGGATGTGACCTCAGGTGAGCCAATGAACTCTGGGGCTCAGCACAGGGACAACAGGGCCTCCCTCCAGGGGCGTGAGGACAGTTAAAGGAGATGGGGCATAACCTGAAACTCAGCATGAGGAGACCTCAGACATATCCAACCAGGGGGCGGGGGGTGTCATTCTACAAAACGAGAGTACAAAATCCTATACTCTTTGACACCCAAAACACATGCAATAAAAGAAAAAAATAGATAAATAGTACTTCATCAAAATTAAAAACTTTTGGGTGTAGGGGAGCCTGGGTGGCTCAGTCGGTTAAGTGTCTGACTTTGGCTCAGGTCAGATCTCACAGTTCGTGGGTTCGAGCCCCGCATCAGGCTCTGCGCTGACAGCTCAGAGCCTGGAGCCTGTTTTGGATTCTGTGTCTTCCCTCTCTCTCTGCCCTTCCCCCACTCATGCTCTGTCTCGCTCTGTCTCAAAAATAAACTTTAAAAAAATTTTTAAAAAAAACTTTTAGGCGTCAAAGGACACTATCAAAAAAATGAAAAGATCACCCACAGAACGGGAGAACTATTTGCAAATCTTATAACTGGTTAGGGTCTGGTATCCAGCACATATAAAGAACTCTTACAACTCAGCAATAAAAATACAAAGAAACCAATTTAAAAAAAAAAAAGGTCAATAATTTGAATAGCTATGTCTCCAAAGAAAATTATACAGATGGCCGATAAGCACAGGAAAAAGACGTTCAACATTATTACTCATCAAGGAAATGCAAATCAAAACCACAATGGGATACTACCTCACACCGAATAAGATGGCTGTAATTTAGAAGAAAGAAAGAAAGAAAGGAAAATAACAAGTGTTGGTGAGACTTCAGAGAAATGGGTATTTGCTGACAGGAACGTAAGATGGTACAGCTGCTGTGGGGAAGTTTGGTAGCACCTCAAAAGGTAATGATATGTCCTAGCAACTTCACTCCAAAATATATACCCCAAAGAACTAAAAACATAACCACACAATAACTTGTAAGTGAATGTTGTTTGAGACAGCCAAAAGGGAGAAACAATCCAATGTCTGTCAACAGATGAATGGGTAAACAAAATGTGGTTTATCCATACAGCGGGGTCTTATTCAGCCGTAGAAGGAATGAATGACTGATGCCGGCTACAGCACAGGTAAACCCCAAAAACCCAATGGTAAGTGAAGCAGGGGAGGGGTGCCAACTGATGCTGCCAGTTACGGGTTTCTTCTTGGGGTGATGGAATGTGCTGAAAGAAGATAGTGGTGATAGCTGTAAACACTGTGAGCATTCAAAAACCACTTAATTGGATCATTTTAAATGGTTGAAATGGTGAATTACATGCCATGTGAATTTTCCTTCAACTTAAAAATTGTAATACAGGGGCGCCTGGGTGGCTCAGTCGGTTAAGCGTCCGACTTCGGCTCAGGTCATGATCTCACGGTGTGTGGGTTCGAGCCCCGTGTCGGCTCAGCCTGGAGCCTGTTTCGGATTCTGTGTCTCCCTCTCTCTCTGACCCTCCCCTGTTCACACTGTCCCTCTCTCTCTCAGAAATAAACATTAAAAAACATTTTTTAAAGAAAAAAAAGAAATACACACTGAAGGATGTAGCGGTAAAGGGGCATAATGCCTGCAACTTACTCTTAAACAGAAAAAATGTATATATACACACACATCACATGTGTGGAGAGAGAAAGGGAAAAGGACAACACGAACGTAGTAAAATGTTAACACGTGAGGAATCTAGGTGAAGGGTGTTTCAAAAAGTTTATACTACTCTTGAAGCCTTTCTGTAAATCTAAAATTATTTTGAAATACCAAAGAAAATAATGGTTTTTTAATGAGATGGCACATGTACATTGCTCAGTACACTGATGCCGGGCAAGGGAAGAGCTCAACAGATACAGCTCATCAACTGCTTACTGACGTGACTGTTAGGGTTAGAGACTGTACAGCTTGACCCCTTGGGAAAGTTGGGAACACAGAGGCCAGGAGAGGGCAGGAGCTGCCTGCCCCGGGTCATGCAGGAGTGCTGGGCATGGCCTGCACCACCACCCTCCCCCCCCCCCCATGGGGCCAGTAAGTGTTCTTCACACTGCAGGCGCCAACCAGGATGTGCCCACCCTCTTCATTTCTGGGGGCAGACCTGCTATATCCTAGGCTCTAGATTGTCCCTGTCTCCAAGGCACCCTGAGAGGGCTATGACAGGGAGCCAATGTTAATGTTAGTAGGGACACACTGGGCCCAGCCTGGACAGAAATATTGAGCAAATGCTCAGGGAACAATATTCATTCATTCATTCATTCATTCATTCCTATCACACCTACTAGGTGATGCCAGGCCCTGCCTGCCTTCATGGTGTCCCCAGAATGGGTGGGAGTCAGGCATTAAGCACACGATTCCTGTCGAATGCATCAGAGGAGTTACTCGAGAACCTGGGTGTGAAGGATGAGCTGGTGCTAACCAAGTACAGGAGTAAAGGTGCACGTGGCTGGGGAACAGCGCCTCCCAAGGCCCTCAGGTGGGAGGCATTCTGGTGCCTTACGGATGAAGCTCCACGGGCAGTTGGGGCACTTGGCCTCCTAGTGAGGTCAGGGTGCTGCTCCTCCTCCAGTCAGGAAATAGTAGGGACTCAGTGGCATTTACTAAAGTAGTAAAAGAGGCACATCAGCCTCCCAGGCATCTGGTGTCCTTTCCTCCCTCCACCTGTTCCCTCCCTTCTTGGGTGAGAGTTCTGAAACGCCTGGCTGTTGCCACTCCCATGAGCTGCCCCCTCTGCCCATGGTGCCAGCTCCTGCCGGTGGGAGGGGGAAAGGTAGAGGCGGCCGGTCTGGCTGGGTGCCCGGTAGGGGGCCTCTGGGCAGGACCCCCAGCCGGACGCCAGAGAGGCTAGCTTGGAGTGTGTGGAGTTGACCAGAAGGAGAGCTGGGACGCACCAGGCTGCTGAGCTGCCCCCGCCAGGAGTTTTGCCACTGAGCTCAGTGATTATAAATAACCCACCCGGTGCCCAGGCCTGCACCAGGGCAAGAGACCAGGGAGGCTGCCGGAGCGACAGCTGGAGCCCAGGCCCCTGCGTCTTTGCCCCTTACGAGTGGCCCCAACACCCTGGGCCCCGGCCGCGAGGAAGGAGCTGCCCACGGAGAGGCTCGTAAATGAAGAACACCGAAGTCCCTGCCCGCATCTCGTCACCTCCAAAGGCGCTGGGGAAACAGAGGGCTCTCTCCTACCTGCCACCCTCCTGCCCCGGAGCCCCTCGCCGAGTACGAGGAACGCTCCTCCAGTTCCCTGCCAGGTCCCCGGAGCGTCCGGCCGCTGCCCAGCGCCTCCCCCACTCCGCTAAAGCCCCCGGAGAACTCACACCGCCAGGTAGGTCAGGATGGAGACCTGCAGCAGCCGGTAGAGCAGGCCCACCTTCTTGCTCTTGGCGATGACATATTTCTCGGTCTTGTAGTCCAACAGCGACTGGGAGAGCCCCTTGCAGCCCGCCTGCCCCATGGCGCCGTCTCACCTGCGCCTGCGGCCAGTGCCTCGGCTCGCGTGCCGCATGGGAGCCGCCTCTCGCCGCTGCTCCCCGCGGATCCGAGGACCTCGGCACTGCGGCTTCCGCGGGCGCGACTCCAAGCAGCGGGGTCGCCGGCCGGCGTGCGGGGCAGGGAGCGCGCGGGCGCACGGGCCGCTGCGGTCTAAGCTGCGGAAGCCGCCGCCGGGGGCCGGGGGCCGGGGGTGGGGGTGGGGGTGGGGTGGGGTGGGGTGGGGCGGGGGCGGCGCCGGGCCACGACCTTGCCGTCACCTCGCCCGCTTCCTCCTCTCCTCACGGTGACACCTCGACCATCCGCCGGGCCACCAGCCAGCGAGGGCACTGACAATCCAAGGCACAGCACCGCACGTGCGGCCCCGCAGCCGGAAATCGGAAATCCGGCGCTGGAGGGGTGAGGAGACGAGAGTGGGCAGGGCTGCTTTTCAAACCCACCCTGTCTACTCCCAAAGAAATCCCAGGGAGGTTGTATAGCTTGGATAGGGAAACTGAGGCCAGGGGAGGAGGGACCTACAGCGCAGGAAGGGAGGAGGGGCTGAAAAAATATGTAGCCAAACACACCAGGTTTCTGCATGTTTCCTGCGCTCTGGGAGAACCTTGATTCTCACCACACAGGCTGAAAGGCACTGAAGACTGGCCCGACGCATGGCTCCTGTGTCCTCTGTGATTGAGTTCCCACTGCGGCGGCGGCTGCTGGCTTAAAACCCCATGCTCCCAGGGGACCAGTTGCCACGCAGGTCCGGAGCCCACAGCATGAAGAACTCCAGAGCACACCTGAGAAAGGCCAGTGGGCTGGGGGTGTGGACATGCAGGCAACCAAGCCCTGGGACCCTAACATAAGCGTGGAGCGTGTTCAAACCCACTGTTTGAAATGTCCCCAAAGCAAGAGGTGGGCCTAATCTAGGGTGCTAAACCTGCACCCCTCTTCACAACAGGCAAAATGAAATGGGAGGGTGTGGGCGCTGGGATGAAGGAGGGCACGTGGGAGATCAGTTTTCGAAGTTAGCACAGCAACAGAGAGGCAGGCCCCTGGGCGACATGTGCCCCGGGCTTGAACTAACACAGCAGCCCACGCACTTTCTGCATCCTGCCATCTAACCAGAAACAGGAGGGCTCCTCTCGCTACCCTGGCTTTTCACATACCTGTGAGAAGTTCCCTTTCCTGAACCACAGGCTGCAGGAGTTGGAAGGATCCCGAAAGTTCACCAAATGTGCCTCTAAAAGGAAAAGCTACAGGGGCGCCTGGGTGGCTTAGTGGGTTAAGCCTCTGGCTCTTGATTTGGGCGGGTCATGATCTTGAAGTTCATGAGATGGAGGCCCATGTAGGGCTCTGTGTTGATGGCAGGGGACCTGCTTGGGATTCTGCCTCCTTCTCCCCTGCCCTTCCTCCCTAGGTTCCCCAGCCGTCACTTTCTCTTCCCTTCTTATTCCCTGAAAGCATTTGTCATTCTTGGATAGGATCTTGCTTACTTACTGACTGTGTCCCCCCACTAAGACCAGAAAGCTACTAGAGGGTGGGGACCTTGCCTCTGACATCTTTGTAGCCTATGCCCACTGCTGTATCTGCCATAGGTTAGACACACACACACACACACACACACACACACACACACACACACCCCGAGTGAGTAAACAAACTAACGCCTGGTTTTTTAGACAGGGAGGAGATTTGGAGTCACCACCCTGTCCCAGTCATGACTAAGGATTTTAGAAGCTGATGTCATTCTGAGGGGGAGGCTTGGGAATTGTCACCAGACCTCCCTTCCACTCTCCTACCGGCCTCTTTCTCAGCCCTCCTCCCACACGGATCTCCAGCTCTCAGGGGAGAGGCAGCCTCAGTGGAGCGACAGCACGTCTGTGGAGATTCCCATCCACCTGAGCCCACGAGGAGGCCTTGCAAGGCCTCAAGATCTGGCCTGATGAGCTCGAGGCTGGAAGACGTCACCCCGCACAGGGCCCCCACCCTTGCATGAGCCACCTGTAAGATGGTGCCACGCTGCATCTCTCCACTGCCCGCAGGGAGCTCCAGGCTTTTGTGATGAGGCCTGTGTGTTCTGAGAGAGCCCAGAGGCCACGGCCTGCATTCTGCAGGGTGGATCACTGAGGCCCCAGGTCATAGTGCACAGCCTGCCACTAGCCCCGGTCCAGAGCACCATCCCCTATTCATGCTTCCTCAGACCTTTACTGAGGACCTACTGTGTGCTGCTGCTGAGGCTGGAATGCAAGGAACCCTGCCCGCTGTGGTTCATATAACTGCCACTCCAGCTTTAGAGAGGGGTCTCTGCACCTATTTGCCCACCGGAGTGGGCAGCCCCTCCTGAACCCACCCCCCACACCTACCCCATGACTCAGCCAAGACCAGGCTGCAGTTTCTGACACAAGTATCCTAAAGCTCCAGGGACCACATGAGGAAGGATTGGAGGGGAACGGGCCACTCTTGGGGCCAGGCCTGACCCTTCCTGTGGGCTCCCTCATGCACAGCTTCTTAAGACTGCAAGGTCCTGGGGCTCCTGGGTGGCTTAGTTGGTTAAGCGTCCGACTTTCGCTTAGGTCATGATCTCACGGTCCGTGGGTTTGAGCCCCGCGTCGGGCTCTGTGCTGACTGCCAGCCCAGAGCCTGGAGCCTGTTTCAGAGTCTGTGACTCCCTCTCTCTCTGCCCTTCCCCTGCTCACTGTCTCTCTCTCTCCTAGAAAGAACTAAAACATTAAAAAAAAAAAAAAAAAAGACTGCAAGGTCCAGACCCATCAGCGGGTCATGATATCAGTTTACTGGGTTACAGTGAGCATATGCAAAGGGAGAGAGAGAGAACACTCAAGCAAGAATAAGAGTAAAAATACCAGTGTGCTTAAGGAAGTAAGGGTAGTTACAGTTTCATGAGACATTTGTTTTCGGTGTGAGTGTGTGCCTGTGATGTGGAATGTATTTCTTCCTGTGGCTCGTGGTCAAAACACTGTGAAAACTGCTTCTGGAAAGCTGCAAACCCCAGTATCTGCAATCTACCGCCATATGGGGTAGGCCAGCTCACCAGCCCCACCAGTGTAGCCGAACACCCCCTATAACCAGGGTGGGAGAAAGGGCCTGCGCATTTTACATTGCCATCATGCAACTTCTAAGTCAGGGACTTTTCCAAAACCAAGATGAATTCTCAACTTGAAAGAAAATTACCTACTGCTTTTGATGGACAGTTTCTCCAGCTTCTAGCTAACTCCATCTCCACAGTCTTAAGAGCCCCAAGGTACCCTGTTTCAGTGTCTTCACCATTACCACATGTCTTCACGGTCACTAGTTGCTGAGCACTCTTCTAAATGCATTAGGTGTGTGGGCTCACTTAACCATCACCACCCTAACCACCTATGTGGTTGTACAATCATTGCCTTTATTTTTCCCCAAGAGGTTAGATGTGTCTACGAGTAAGCATCTGCACCAGCATTTGAATCCAGGTGATCCGGCTCCCAAACCCAAGCAATCATCTCCATTTGTCACCATGAGCACGGTGCTTTACAGTTTCCACGTCAATTCCCTTGACTCGTTCTGTGAACCCAGCCAGAGAGGTAGCTGTCAATCCCATTACACGTGTGATGGAACAAGGTCCTAGGTCACCCGAAAAGCTAAAATTAGTCCTCGGTCTCCCAGCCATCCACTCTGGACCCTATGCCTTCCTCTGGACGATTTAGTGTGGAGCTCACACATTTGTCCTGCCGCTGTGGAGGGAGGGCGCTGCCGAGGCCCAGTGCCACAGAGCTCCTCAGAGGGCGATGGCCTCTCTTGCGATGCCCTATCGGAGAGAGGGGCGGCCAGGAGTATGGGCACCGTCACCGGGCACCCCCCCTGCTGCGGCGGCAGGGCGCACTCTGGCTTGCCAAGAATTGACCGAGCGCCTTGAAACTTCATTTCCCGGGTCAGAGGTCAGGGGTGAATGGCCTGTCTTCAAAGGAGTCAACACACCTCCCTGGCTCACCACCACATCCCTTCCCTCCCCTCCCCCAAAGAAGCCTACATGGTGCTCCATTATAGTGAGTGCTGTCCCCCTGAAAGGACTGGCAGGGACGGAACCATTCTCCTCTGGTTCAAGAGACTGTCCAGCTGAAAGAGCTCGGGAATTATAAAATGGATTTCTTTTTTGGTAAATGAATTTCTAAAGGGCCTTTTTTCTTTTTATATCATCTCACTTTCTCCTAAGACTTGCCAACAGGTTAAGCTGATTGGTCTGTGTGGTTTGGACCCCCTGCTGTGGCCATCTTGGTCTCCGCTGGGTCCTGGGATGATCTCTACATAAAAACATGACGGATCCTCACATGTTGGAATTGAAACAGACAGAGCCCTCACGTGTCCACCCAAAGAAATATGCTGGACTTTTAATTAAGGGGAAAACAGACCCTCCTGACTCTGACTCCAACCTTTCCTCTACACCAGTCTCTCTTCTTTCTTCTATGAATTTTATAGATTATAAGGGAGGGAGTATGGTGCAATAGAGTAAGCCCTGGAGGTGGGAGAATTAACCCCCTTATAAACTTTTTTTCTAATGTTTATTATTTTTGAGAGAGAGAGAAACAGCACGAGCAGGAAAGGGGCAGAGAGAGAGGAAGACATGGCATCTGAAGCAGGCTCCGTGCTATCAGCACAGAGCCCCGTCTGGGGCTCAAACTCACAGCGCAGAGCCTGATGTGAGGATGGAACTTACAAACTGTGAGATCACGACTTGGGCCGAAGTCAGACGCGTAACCAACTGAGGCAACCAGGTGCCCTGGAAATCACCCTTTTAATCAAGAAAAACTCCCATTTTCTAGGAGTTGAGAAGATGCTTCTAAGAGGAAAACCGTTGTCTGGCTGTAGGTGGGTGGCTGCATGGAGTGGCCAATGGCATCACTGTGTTTCCATCACAGGCTTAGAGGTATCACTCGGTTACCCTGTGGCCTCCAAATACACACGATTTCCTCCCTTCCCTCCAGCCCTAGCAAGGGCTTCCCCTGGTACTAAAGCTTTCCCTTTAGCCCGAGGACGCCAACAAACACAAACGTTGTTCTCCAAATCATTAAAGGAAGACAAAAGGAAATTTAAAAACCACAAATTCCATACAATATGTTCTTGCAGCAGAGGTTCACATATTACTTACATTTAGTAGATGTGTTTCTATTTCCCACCCCCAAGACAGGAGCCCTCGTGCAAGGCCTAGAGCTAGACCTGAGTCTGTGCTGGGGCACAAGAAGAGGTCACCACAACATACGGCCTTTGAGGACCGTGGGCAGACCTGGGTTTCCTTCCTGGGTACCCTGCCCGGACGGCCCAGAAGGAACAAGAGTGGGAAAAGTTTCACAGTAAGGGTGGCTTTGGAAAGGGTTTCACAGCAAAAGACCTCACAAAGTCACTTATCCTTTAACTTTTCTTTTGCTCCGACAGTCTTTCTATGATAAACACATTCCATTAATAGACATTACTGGTCCATTTAAGAAATAGCAGCTGCATTATTAATGCCATTTCAATACAGTCAACAGGAAGAGGTGGCTCCTCTCTGTGGGAAGCATTTCTGAGTCCATCAGTGGCTTGTGTGACCCATCTTAATTGATGGATTGTTACTCATTACTTAGTTTTCAAAATGCAACCTGGGGAAAAACACTACAGAGATATCAAATACTTAAAAAGGGTAGAGTCAAGTGCTGGTCTAGCAAGCACTAAAAAGGATGAAGATTCAAACTCAAGTCCCCAAAGCCTCAGAGTAGCAACATCCCACACAAGGTGTGTCTTCAAGCAAGCCCGTCTTTTCCTTCCTCCTGCTCCCTGCACCGCTTCCTCCCATAACCTTTGCCAAATTCCTCACATCCACCCCTTCCATTCCGCTTTGCTCTCAAGTTCACATAAGTGAAGTAGTAGTAAAATACATGAGACCATGCAGGAAATCCTCATATAAAAAACACACCATGAGTGGCTGTGACTTCATGTAGTTCCTTGTACACAATTCTTCCTTAGGTTATTCCTGACCGCACTTACCATCCCCACCTGCCTTTCCAGGCTCACACGCCCCATGATGCACACTTAGCTTTGGCTGAATTGGCTCACATGCTTTACCAGCCCCGTCATTTTCCAACCTCTGTGCCTTTGCCACGGCTGGTCTCCCCTCAGTCCTCCTTGGCTTCAAGACTCACCTTACAGGGGTCTGTCTCCTTTGTGAAGGCTTCCAGGACCCCCTCTCCTTCTCTACACTCCCAGAGGACAGGAGCTATACGATTTAGAGAGTTACCATTGGGTATATATGTGTCACATAGGACTATGAGTGTAGGAAAGGGATTTACCTCTCTCTGTACCACAGGGCCTTCATCAAGCAGCTGGTCCCAGAGGCTTGTAGAATGATGAGAGGGGGAGGGGGACAGAAAGGAAGGAAGGAAGAAAGGGAGGGAGGGAGGATGGACTGATTCCTGATCACCCTGCCTCTGGCCATTAGCCGGTATATTTGAAGTGTCTGAGGACAGAGTGACAAAGCCTGTGCATATTCATAGATTTCAGAGATAATTCTGCCCAACCATGAAGTTAAATTTGTCTCCTGAAGCAACTTCTAGGTCACCAAGGTTCAGAGTCCATGCTAAGGCCTATCCATTGACAGAAGTGTAATCAGATGAACAAACTCCGATCTCCTAACTAGTATCTCCCAGGGGGTGACTCTTGCATGAAAATCATCGGGAGTGCTTGACAAAAAAGCAGGTCTTTTGAGGCCCAAGCTGGGTCAGGTCATCAGAGCCCGCAGTGGGCAAGACCAGGGGACCTGAGGCAATGAGCCCCACATGCAACTGTTGAGCCCAGCCAGGTCCGAAAACCACACTCCGCCCAGGGCTGTCAGCTCAGTCTCGCCTAGCTGATCGGAAGCTTTTGTGGAAAAAAACGTCTGATTTGGAGATCCAAAAATCTGCTGTTGTTCCAACAGCTCTGCTCTAACTACACCTGTGGGGTTGTTTCCTCCTGCAGAAAACAGAGCTAAAACTCTCTGAAATGATCGTTAAGATTAGCTACCAAAGCACAAAGTCCAGGGTAGGACACGGCTTTTTCTTTTTTTAAGTTTATTTATTTATTTGAAGAAACAGAGAGCACAAGCAGGGGGCAGAGAAAGAGAGAGAGAGAGAAAAAGAGAGAGAGAGAATCCCAAACAGGCTTTTCGCTGTCAGCACAAAGCCTGATGCAAGGCTCCATCTCACAAACTGTGAGATCATGACCTGAGCTGAAACCAGGAGTCAGATGTTGAACCGACTGAGCCACCCAAGTGCCCCTAGGACACTGCTTTTATTAAATGGACCAGAACATGTAAAGTAGGAGGTCTTTACAGACCACTCTCTCTTTTTTTTTTTTTTTACCACTCTTTAACTGACATGTAACATTTTCTTTAATTATGAATATAGGAAACAAAACATGGTTGTGTTAGCAGTATCTGTATCTTCACACCAACAGAAAGTACAGATATTTTTCCACATTACAGTTATTGCAGATACCTCAGAATACATTTTAAGCTTACCACTACTTTAAAAGAAGGGTAGTTATGGGGCACCTGGGTGGCTCAGTCAGTTAAGTGTCTGACTTCAGCTCAGGTAATGATCTCACAGTTTGTGAGTTCGAGCCCCCCATCTGGCTCTGTGCTGACAGCTCAGAGCCTAGAGCCTGATTTGATTCTGTGTCTCCCTCCTTCTCTGCCCCTCCTGCACTCACACTCTGTGTGTGAAGAGTAGTCATTAGACATGTTGCTTTAGAAAAGAAGTACATGAATCTCCATAAGAATTTTTAATATTCTGATTATTGTATTTCAATATAATTGGTTCATGGTAATCCTCTTAAAAATTTATTTTAATGTTTATTTTTGAGAGACAGAGAGACACACAACATGAGCCAGATGTGCAGAGAGAGAGGGAGACACAGAATCCGAACCAGATTCCAGGCTCTGAGCTGTCAGCACAGAACCTGACACTGGGCTCGAACCACGAACTTCGAGATCATGACCCTAGCCGAAGTCGGATGTTTAACCAACTGAGCCACCTAGGCGCCCCTGTAAGCTTCCATTTTTATGCAGTTGAAAACAAGCTGATGGATGGATAGATGGGAAACTATGAGATAAAGCAAGCAGGGTGTAAAATGTTAATGGAAGAAACTAGATTAGAAACCAGACCTAGAAATTAGATCATATAACAATTACAAAAATGTCTGTAATTTCACTTTTGGAAAAAGTTGAAAGGGGCTGTAAAGAGCTCTGCAAAGTTAGGTTATTTATTCCCCAAAGACACACCAGACCAGGGTGTCACCTTTCCCTACCCCTCCACCCACATTTGGCAGCAGCGTGTTTTCTCTGACACTGGTTCCTTAAAAATGGTCACAAATTCTCACGAATGGCAAAATATATGATTCTATTTATGTAAAAGAAAACAAGGGTGCCTGGGTGGCTCAGTCAGTTAGGTGTCCAACTTTAGCTCTCATCATGATCTCACAGTTCATGATTCAGGTTCTGTGCTGACAGCTCGGAGCCTGGAGCCTGCTTCAGATTCTGTGTCTCCCTCTCCCTCTGTCCTTGTGCTCTGCCTCCATCTCTCTCCCAAAGATAAATAAACATTTTTAAAAATTATATAATACTATTTAAAAAAAGAAAACAAAACAAAACCCAAAAACTATGTACTATATATGTGTATATGTGACTATTTACAAATGCACAGGATAAAGCCTGGAAGGATATACACTGCACCAGTTCACCTCAGCCTCTAAGTAGGAGCTCAGGGTGGGGCAGGGTGTGACAAAGGCAGGTTTTCACATGTCACTGTGATCTTACTGTGAGAGTGGTATTAGTTATGTGCTTTCCAAAAAACCCTTCCACTAATCACAGTCAAGTTAACTGAAGCTGGAAATTGTCTATGTAGGTGCATCCAGCTACTTGCTGACCTCTGATATTAGAACTACTTTTCCTAAAGTGATTAAATGTTTCCCTTGATTCCATTTACTAAATCTGTTTTTGTTTTTTATGGTTTATTCATTTTTGAGAGACAGAGAGATTCAGAGCATGAGCAGGGGAGGGGCACAGAGGGAGAGGGAGACACAGAATCCGAAGCAGGCTCCAGGCTCCAAGCTGTCAGCACAGAGCCCGACGCGGGGCTCGACCTCACAGACAGCAAGATCATGACTTGAGCAGAAGCCCGACGCTCAACCAACTGAGCCACCCAGGTACCCCACTAAATCTGTTCTTAAAGTAATGGCAGGGGTGACTAGCTGGCTCAGTGGAGCATATGACTACTGACCTCGGGGTTGTGAGTTCAGGCCCCACGAGGCATAGAGATTACTTAAAAATAAACTCCTAAAAAGAAACTAATGGCGAAATTCTGGCACTATTACAAGGCTTACCATCACTAATTATAGCTAGGAGACCCAAAAATACCTATATCCCTTGTTGTAAGGGTACAGAACAGGTGCACAGTGTATACACTGCATATGGATAATGTAAGACTGCTGCCATAGGAAGCATCCTTTCTCAAAATTTCATTAGGTCTAACAGGCTTGACAGATGTAGATTTTCACATCTGCTCGATGTCATGCCTTCTTCAACAACCAAAGTTCAGATGTCATCACGAGAGAAAAAGGTCATTTGAATCCGCGCTCACTAGCTGTAACAGGGGAAATGAAAACAGAGAAAACATAAGGGGCATTTTCCCCATGCTAGCGTCAAGCGGACCTTGTCTTGGTCTTTATCTGCTCAAGCCAGTGGCCATTACCCATTGTCCTTATACCCACACAAGCTTTGGCACTTCCTGTTCTCAGGCAAAGGATGAAGAGGAAATGGAAAATGGCTAGCACTATAAAGGCACTTTTCGAATAAAGGCCTTGTCCCAAGCTACAGCACGTGAATTTATAAAATCTAATCATGTCTGTTTCTAATGGTCCTTTCCCTTCTCAGACCGGTCCCTTACATAGTCTCTTAACTACAATTGCATTGGTTTAACTCCAATCAGATCAGCACAGCTCAGTCAATAGCTCATAGGTGGTCAATATAAGCCTTGACTGTTATAATGGGAGTAGGGTCTTATTTGTAATAATAATTTTTAAAAAGCTATAAAAGCAAGAGCTGCACGTCACCTAAAACACTGAAAAGTTGGACCATAACTCCTGGTCCCATCAACAGGGAAATATCTGCGCAACCTAACTCTTTCTTTATTTTTTTTTTTTTATATTTTTTATTTATTTCTAGGAGAGAGAGAGAGACAGCATGAGCAGGGGAGGGTCAGAGAGAGAGGGAGACACAGATTCTGAAATTGGCTCCAGGCTCTGAGCTGGCAGTCAGCACAGAGCCCGACGCGGGGCTCGAACCCACGAACCGCGAGATCATGACCTAAGCGAAAGTCGGACGCTTAACCGACTAAGCCACCCAGGCGCCCCGCAACCTAACTCTTTCTTTGCCTTCAAAGAAACTCAAGAAATGGAAACAGGGAAGAAACCCACGGGAGCATTGGAAAGAGAATGATTCGAGAAAGGAAGTAAAACGATGAAGGAACTCCTGACAGAAGTAAAGCAGTTGGAATCAGGTCAGCAGAAGCGTTGATCACGCTAAAGAGTCTGGTGATGTAACACACATGAGAGGCTACGGATGGAGTCTCCAACCAAGCCCCAGAATTGCCAAAGGCAGAGCAGCAGGGCGTGAGACCACGGGCAGGCTGTGAGGCAGGCATGGAGGCTACAGTAACATCAGGCAAAGTTAACTTCTCAGAGCTCTACAAGTTCTAGTCAAAGAAATAAGGAGAAAAAAAGTATAAATACAAGACTCCAAATCACCATTGTTTCTTTTTTTTTAACATTTATTTATTTTTGAGAGAGAGTGAGTGGGGAAGGGGCACAGAGAGAGGGGGACAGGGTATCTGAAGCAGGCTCCAGGGTCTGAGCTGTCAGCATAGAGTCTGATGCGGGGCTCCAACTCATGACCCGCGAGATCATGATCTGAGCCAAAGTGAGACGCTTAACCGACTGAGCCACCCAGGCGCCCCCCTCCAAATCACCATTATTTCCAGATAGGATTTTCTCCTTTGAAAATCCAACAGAGTCGACTAAAAAGCTATTAAGAAATAGAGTTCAGTAAGGTGGCTAGATAAGATATTCAAAAGAGCAAATTGTTCTAAATACAAGCTCTATAATCAGCCAGGGGAAAAGACAGATATTTTTCATAGTAGCAATAAAAAATATAACATAGGGGTGCCTGGGTGGTTCAGTCGGTTAAGCATCTGACTCTTGGCTCAGATCATGATGTCACAGTTTGGGAGTTTGAGCCCTACACTGGGCTCTGTGCTGACAGTGCAGAGTCTGCTTGGGATTCTCTCTCTCTCTCTCTCTCTCTCTCTCTCTTCCTATCTCTCTGCCCTTGCACAGCTGGTGTGTGTGCACACGCTGTCACCTCTCCCTCTCTCAAAAATAAACTTAAGTAAAAACAATACAGCTGGAAATAAAAGTCTTCATAAATTAAGATCTCCAGAAGAAATGATAAAACCTTGCTGCAGGGTGTTTTCAAAAATCTCAGAGAGTGGAGAAATGTCATATTTGTGAGTAAGAAAATCATACTGTGAAGAAAGCAGTCCTCCTCAACCTAATCTGTGCATTTAAATTAAAACCTCACAGGGTTTCTTTTGGGAATTTGAAACACTGATATTCAGAATTATCTGAAAGAATATAATCAGTAATTTTTCTTAAGACTGAAAATGTCCTATCAGGTATCAAAATTTACTGCAAAGTTATAATGAAAACTGGTATCAAAAACAGGATACCATTTATCACAACGGTCAGGTTGGCAAAACAGTGGAAATGTGATGATGCCCAAGTGGTGGCAGCGTGCACAGTAGCCTTCCTATACTCTGAGCGGGGGTGTCAACTGGGAGAGATCTTGTGGAGGTTGTCATTGTCTATCAAAAACATGGTAAGTGAAGCACAGCTGACAGTGTCATATTCGTTCTAGGCGCACAAGTGATCCAACAGCTCTGCATTCTGTTGTGCTCGCCACAAGCACGGCCACCACGTGTCACCACGCGGTGCTCTTACAATACCACTGGCTATCGGCCCCATTCTGTACCTTCCGTTCCGATGACTTATTTCGTCCATCAAAATTTTACACGCACGTCATCTCGGAGCTGGTGACTGTGCTAGGAACTTAGCCATCAACATACTTGAAAAGGACACCAGGTAGGATACATGCTTAGAGATGTTCACCACACCTTTTCTTTGTAATAAAAAGAAGGAAATAGAAACAACTAAATATCCACGTACAGGGGTTTGTTAGGTAGACACAATACAGTGTATCACGTAACTGTTAAAAAGGATGGGGTAGCTCTGCAGAGGTTGCTAATGAAAGATGCCTGGAATCTACTAGATGAAAAAGCAGGAGGTAGGACAAGCCATACGATCTAATTTAGATATGTACATGCGGGTATATGCCTAGGAGTATTTTTAAAGAGTATCTAACATTGTATTAACAGTGGTTGCTTTTGGAAAGAGATTGGAGGTGGAGAAGAGAGGGAGACTTTTCATTGTTTAGATACCTCTGTGCTGTTTAGAATCGACAATTTGCGTCCTGCTGAATGTGTTCCTTCAGTTGTGGTACTGCTACACAAACAAACAGATCCATGGAACAAAATGAAATTCCCAGAATTTATATGTATTCATAGGAATTTCATGAGTAGTACCAGCAGAATTTTAAATTATTAATGAACATGTCAATAAGTGACATAGAGACAGCTGTTATTCACTGGAAATAACATAGTTAGACTCAAGGTCAACAGGAAAACAGAAACCAGTCTAGATATTTCAAGCAGAAAGGGGCTGAATGATGAGAGCTATGTTTCAAATTTGCTGGGAGGGCTGGGAAATAAAAACGGCAGAGTTGACATCACCCAGAGGTCAGGAGTTGCAGGAAGCTGCCACCACGGCTGGAGGCCTGGGGGCCGCGGGGGCACACTGCCGCTCAGGAGTCTGTACTCACCCGCCTCCACCACTGCTGCCGCAACCAAAAGAAAGTCTTCCTATCTTCCCAACTTCCAGTCTCATTCAAGTGCCTCTCATTGGCAAAATCTAAACTACAAACCCACCACAAGGGAGTCTGGGAAATGTTGGAAGCCTCTCACCCCTGCGAAAAGGGAGAGTGTGGACAAGCAAAGAGGAGGCGGTCATTTCAGTAAGTGGTGCTGTGAAAGTTAGTTACGCTTCTGGGAGAAAAACAAAACAAACAGCAAAACTCGATCCCTAATTCACACCTTATACACACACACATTTCAGAAAAAAATTAAAAATTAAAAAAAATAATGAAAGCATCTGAATTACATAAAGAAGACAAATATCTTTCTATATTATATACTGATACACCATTTAATATTTTGCAGTGACTTTTATGATCCACGGAAACAAAGACTGTCCCATTGCAGGGTTAAAAGTGGGGAGATGGGGCCAAGCTGTAACAGCAAGGGCCGTAAAAATAAAATAAGATACTAAGAGCAAAGGCAGCCTGAAACTAGGCCCTCATCTCTGTGCCTCCAACTCACAGGCCAGGTTCCATCTCCTCCTGTGGAAGAATGCTCTCTCCTGGTGAGTGTTTACCAAGGGACAGAGGTCTCCCTGAGCAATTCGCTGAGCAGGAAGGCGGGTGGGATTAGCACGGGGCACTAAGTTGCTGTATTCATACATACAACAGAAATGAAACTGCAGAATGAAGTCTCAGTTTTCTCCTCATCTCCCTAGTTCCTGTTTTGATGACCTTTGTTTTTCTCCTTTTTACATTTGTTCCGGGGGTGCTTTCTTCGTGGCCTAATTTGAAGTGATAGGCCACACCTTAGGATCTTGAAAATGCCAGACTAGGAAATGCTCTTGATCACTGTCCCCCAAAATGTACCTTGTAGGGACACTATGTTGGGAGACATCAATGGAAATGCCAAGAAAAAAGTGTTCTTAGGCAAATAAGGTTGGAAATTGCTATACCTCCTCTTGGGGAAAAAAATATCACAAAGTACATTTCTGTATTAAAGGCACTTCTTTAGAGAAAAGTTTATTTTAATATCAAATGTTTCCCAAATTTATTTTCTGCACAACACACAGACACTTTGGGGACAATGGATGGGTAAAAAACAATATTCCATTAACAATTTGTTAGATTCTGCTCTAGATCATCTTAAAAAAAAAAAAAAGGGAATGACACCAAGTCTCTAGAACTTGAAGGACTGGCTGATGTTCTCTCCCAACGGATGAAGAAGCTGGTCCTAATTTTCTTCTGTGAGCAGATTCTCTGATTTCGGCGACGCCTTCTTTGTGCTGTCCAAATTCAGGTGCTGGTATTTTCTTTTAAAAAAACCACACTAAAACAAAGGAGGGGAAGTCCCATTATAGACCTAAGATACCCATCTGTTTTCGAAAACCGTTACCTAGTTCTCTAGATAGCTCCTACACGCCTCTGCTTCTCACGCCTCCTCTGAATTTCTCCCTGACAATCCGATCCTTCAAGATCAGTCTTAAATGTTGCCTTTCCACAAGGCTTTTTGGTGCTCATTCTCCAGTCAGAAGTGATTTTCCATGTTCCTCTGAAACCCCAAAGCTCCTTCACCCTTTTTTCTTTTAAATTTGAGTGAGAGAGAGAGCGTGTTCAAGTAGAGAAGATATAGAAGGGGAGGGGGGGCAGAAAGGGAAAGAGAGAAAGAAAACGAGAGAGAGAGAGAGAGAGAGAGAGAATATCTAAAACAGGCTCTATGCTCAGTAGGAAGCCCAATTCAAGGCTTGACCCCATGACCTGGGATCATGACCTGAGCCGAAATCAAGAGTCAGACACTTAACAGGGTGTCTGAATGGCTCAGACAGTTAAGGGTCCAACAGTCGGGCTGTGTGCTGACAGCTCAGAGCCTGGAGCCTGCTTTGGATTCTGTCTCCACCCCCATCCCAGCTCACAGTCTCTCTCTCTCTCTCTCTCTCTCTCTCATTCGCTCTCTCTCAAATAAATAAACATTAACAAAAAAAAAAGATACTTAACCAATTGAGCCACCCAGGTGCCCTGCTCTTTAACCCTTTTAACTTAACTAATTCTGCAACGTATTATAATTTTGGCTATAATGGATCTTACTTATATAAAAGTACTCAGCCTCCTACGGACAGTATGGCCTCCTACATCAAGAAACTCACAATCTAGAGGCAGCTGGCTGGCTCAGTTGGCAGAGCATGAGACTCTTGATCTCAGGGTTGTTAAGTTCAAGCCCCACGTTGGGTATAGAGATTACTTAAACATAAAAAAAAAAAAATTAGGGAAAAAAAAGGGAAATTCACAATCTACTAGGAACAGAAGCAATTACAACACAGTGTGATGACTGACACTTGGAAGAGTCTCCAGAAAAGAGCTCACAGGAAAAGCATATTACTCAGCTCAGAGGACTGAGGAGTCTCTGGGCTGGGTTTTAAGGGAAGACTGTGAGCAAGGTGGGAAAGGGTATCGGGGTGGAGGGAACAGCAGTATAGAGAGCAAGCACAGAGACACAAACCTATTTAGTTACACGTGTTTGGAAGAAACAGCAAGTCTTACGAGTGGAGTGGGTAGAGGCTGGAGAGTGAGGATACTGAAAGCATTAAAAAAACTTTGAACATTAAAACAGGGGAAGGAAAGTAAAGGATTTAAATAGGGGAATGACCACCAGATCTGTTTCAGGAAAGTCTCTCTGTACCTTAATACTTCACATGAGTCGAACTGACCTTGAATAGGGTGATTATAATCACAATCAAAACCAGAAGACCACCAGCACTACTCGAAATGATGAGGCGCAAAGGATAATACTCCTCGTCTTTCAGGAAGATGACAGTGATCTAGAGCAAGACACAGAGATCATCTAACAAGTCTGCTAAAGCAGATGAGAAAAAAATTCCACATGTTATTTTAAGGAGCAAAATATGAGAATTTGGCAACATTCTGTCTACTGACCAAGACTGATGACAGTTAAGCAAAAAGCTAAATGTTTCCTGATGCAGCATCTAAAATTACCTAACGAGGCTTTCAGTTTCTGGTTTCACATGTAGAGAGCATGGTAGGTGTCACTCTGTATTAACAAGTAAAAAGCTGAACAGACTGAAAAAGCAAGAACTCCTCTTGGCGCCCTAAGCGAGGGGAGGATACTCGGCAAACTGCTGCCCCCAAGATTAGCGAGACAGATGCATAAATACAGGGAGTAGAGGCTTCCCCGTGCTAGGGTGGGAAAAACCTGATCTGTACTTCATGAATTAATTATGAGAAGCCCAGTATTGACAACTCTCAGAGTTAAAGCCTCCAGGGAACCCAGTCATAAAGGAGCCCCCACAACACTGTAAGGTTTTCCTCCAGGAGCTGGACTGGGTTCCTATAGTAAATACTAGAGAAAAACCCCTTTATGCTTCCGGCAAGGGGAAAAGAAAAGGAACCATCTTGAAATAGGCCAGAGCGCTCTGTCTGGCCTGCCCTCAGGGGAAATTAGTTACCTGGAGCCTAAACTGCTAAGAGCCTAACTGACCCAGAGTAAGGGGAATACCCAACTCAAGCCCACTCTAGGTATCCTGTCCCCCTTAAGGGGATTGAAAAAAAATTGAGAAATGCTTGTTAGGCTGACAGTCCAGAAGTGTAGGGACACAGCACAGGGGCATAGGCTCACTAAAAGGCTGAAATCTAATCACAGGATGGTAGAGCACTTCCCCTCCCCCATACCTCACATCACTAAGAACCTATTTACAGCAGTTCCTTTTACCTGGTCCATCATGTCTGGTTATCAAAGAAAAAAAATTACCAGAAAAAAATCATAAAACATATCAAAAGGCAAAAAACATTTTGAAGAGACAAAGCAAGCCTCAGAACCAGACATGGAAAGGATGACTGAATTATCATCAGACTTGGAATTTAAAACAACTATGAGTTACATGCTAAGGGCTCTAACACATAAAATAGACAGCATGCAGGAACAAAAACAAAGAACACATAGGCAAGGTAAGTGGAGAGATGGAAATCCCAGGAAAGAACCAAAAAAAAAAAAAAAAAAAAGCTAGAGATTAAAACCCACTGTAACAGAAATGAAGAAAGCCTTTGATGGGCTCATTAGTAGACTGGACATGACCCAAGGAAGATTTTCTGAGTTAGATGTACCAAAACAAACAAACAAACAAAAAAACCCTCAAAAAGCAAAGAGAACAAAAAGTGGAGGAAAAAAAATAACAACAACAACAACAAACAAACAAACCAAAAAAAAACAGCACAGCAAAATTATGCAAAGAGCAAAATACTCTACACTATTTTGGTCTGTCGAGAGATCTGTTAAGGACTATCTGACAGTTTAACAGAGGTCCCAAGGGATTATGGTGTCTACGCTTCAGAGAACACTGCAAGACAGAAAATCAATTCTACATCCTGCTGTGCCACTCTGTGTCCTTGAGCCCCCAGCTCATCATCTTCAAAATGATGACCTATTTTAAATGATCTCTAAGTCCTTTCCAACTCTGTTCTGATAGAATTCTGACAGCTCTTTTTGACCTTGCACAGATCCCTAAAGTCTGATAATACATTTTTCCCACATGAGATATATGAGAAAGATACTGATCTGATCTTCACCACACTGAAGTGTATGTTAAGATATGATAATGATTACAAAACGGCATCCATGTACACTACAGCTGAGCCTTCAACAACACCAGCTTGAACAGTGTCGGTCCACTTATATGCAGATTTATTTGTGATATAGTACTGTAGATGTATGTTTTATGACTTTAACATTTTCTTTTCTCTAGCTTACTTCATTATAAGAATATAGTATATAATAATATGTACCATATATAATAGAATATTAATAATATAATAAGGCATCCAGTCAACAGTACACTATTAGTGGTTAAGTCTTTGGGGAGTCAAAAGTTATACGTGGATTTTCGACTATGTGGTGAGTTGGCACTTCAAATCCTCCTGATGTTCAACGGTCAATTGCACTCACAGAGTTCTTCTATTAGAAGCATCCCCAGCATTGTCGTCTAAAGGCTGTCTCAATCTCAAGAGTCTATGCTCTCTTCTCACTAACAGGGCTCAGCTGGAAGGCTCAGGGGACGTTGGTTTCCAAATAAAGCCAGTTATGGCCCTCCAAAGCTGTGGTCTGCATATGCACCATGGCCACAGCATGTTCCAGGACTTAAGTCCACTAAGACTTCTCTGCCAGCCCAAAACACTGAGTCCCTTTCATGCAAGTGTTGAAGCAACAAGGTCAGGGATAATTGCTATATGAATTGGAAAGATGGACAAATTTACTCCTTTAAGGCCTCTTCTAATTAAGTTATAAATGCTGGTTACTTCCTAGGGTTGACCCTCCAGGCAACTATTTAATTCAGCTTAATAGGAGTTAATTGCTAGGCCTTGACAATAGAGAGGGAGCAGAGCAACAGAGAGGGAAGAAGAACAGGAAAAGAGCTGGTTTTTCTCCTACTTAAGAGTGAAGTGGGAGTGGCAGGGGGAAGGACTTGAGAGTATGGGTTTAGGAAAGAAATGAAAGGAAGTCCCAAGGTCATAGTGATGTAACAGGCCAGATTGAGTAAAAGAAATGCTCCTCTCTCTCAAAGCCTCTTCCCCTTTTCCTTTTCTAAACCCACAGGTTCCCAAAGTGCCCCAAAGCTATCCTGGTAAAGGTGAAGGGAGAAGCGGGACACAGGGTACCTACTGCTTGTAGCGGACCGCCGACGGTGGCCTACCCAACAACCGTTCTCTCCTTTGAAGTTTCTATCAGAAATCATGGCTGGTCTAAGCTAATCATGCCAGAGCTATTCCCCTTTGCCAGAGACTGACATGTGATCCAGTTCTCACAGACAAGATTTAAGGGGACAGCTGCTGGGAGTTTTTAGGAAAATTTCCCTCCCTAAAAAAGGAAGGCACACTTGGAAAAACTCCTTTCGCTACTGATCTCCTGCTTCCTATTTTGTATCCTGACACATGAAAACATAGCACTGAGAGAGGTGGCAACTTTGTGCTGGCCACAAGGGAAGCTATCACCAACACAGATAGAAGGGCTCAAGATTCAAAGGAGCCAAGCTGTTGACCAGACAAACAACAGATGCCCTTATGGTACATTAGTGGGTCTTTTCCCTTACTTGCAAATGAAATGCACTTGGATACACGGGTATTTATACTCATAGGTTCATTCTACCTTAGTTGCTTATTGTCAGGAACAACTTAACACTTTGCTCAGGGTACTGAATTGAAAGAAAGGAAAATAATTATACGGAATCTATGTATAGAAATAAAAGCATCAGCAAGAGGGAGAAATAAATTCTTTACAAATGTGCATTATAAGAAACTGTAGGCCATATTTCCCTCTTGGGAAGAGGGAGCTGGGGACATGGGAAAAGAGGGGCAGGGAATGAAGGAACCATTATTTTTCACTTGATATTTTTCTGTAAGGCTTGGATTTTCTTGCTCTTTTCTTTTTTTTTTTTTTTTTTTTTAAATCTGGGCAGTGAGATAATGACGCACTTCTCTTTCCCCATATAATTTTCTGTATTAGAAATAGTTAAAAATAGAAGCAAATGTTATTTCTGACATGTCTAGAGAACTGTTCATTTCTCATCCCCAGGAAGGAAATCAGAGGACCTAATATTCAGCAATCTAGTCTCCCTTTCTTGACATTCCTTCTAGTAATGATCATGCCTGACTAAAGGGCCCACAGATGGATTCTCTCTCAAGACAGCAGCACATGTAGGTTAAGTGTCAGCAAGAATGACAGCTCAGAGTAGTACACACACAGCACTTAGCCCATAGATCCCACATATTAATATGACTTGTGTTCACACTTTTGCTAAAGAAATCCCAAGACTTCTAGTATTTAGTTTCAGATTTATAATGTGCTCCTGAGTATTGTAACTGGTTACTACGGTAAGTAAACAAGGACACTAGGAAGACAGGTAGTGTATACAAAAAAACAATTTCTCACGTGGCAGATTTTAAAAATACAATACACTCTCAAGTCAAAGTACACACAGCTGTTGATTTCAACCTAGATATTTCAGCTTAAGTGTCTTATTCAATTGCTTCATTTCAAATATGAAAAAACTGAGGCTGATGCTGACTAATTCAAAGTCACAAAGAGGCAGCTAGTGGTAGAGTCAAGATCAGAGGTGTTAAGACTGAAAACAGGAAGAGTGTTGGTATAGGGGCTCTAAGGCTAGGCAGTTTCCCCAGGACACTGTCCAGAAAAACAGAAAACAGCCAGGGATTACCTGAGTTCTGTGGTTCTCTGCATTCAGCCTCTCATACAGAGATTTGTTGAAAGATATTTCACCAAGGATCTGCAGTTCGGTTACATCTCTTAGTAACTGTAAGATGGAAGGAAGATAAAACATATTTTACATATGGACTTACAATTTTTGGACAGCATCTTTTCCTTTACACGTGTTCCTTCTCCTGTATTCCTTTGTCCAGTTAGTGGTCTTGGCAACCACAAAGCCACCCAAGCAAGAAACCTGCGATCATTCCCCAACTTCTTTTCTTTTACACTTTACCTCATGTCACAACACTGCTCACCGGGCCCAAATCAGTTCTTGACAATTATTTTTGTTCTTTCTCTGACCTGTCCCTTTTCTCCAACCTTCATTGTTACTTCTTCCGTTCAGATCTCATCACTCTCACCTGGATTACTGTGAGGTGTTACAGTCTATCCTAGTTGTATCCACTTTAGAACAAATGATGAGGGAAGGCCTCTCTAAGGTAATATCTGAGCTAAATATAAGAAACTATGCACATAAAGATATAGAGGAAGAGCACGGTCATGCAGAAGGGACAGCAAGTACAAAGATCCTGTGGCCAGAACAATATTGGAGAAAGAACAGAATAACTGGAGTATAAGAAGTGGATGGGGAGTGGCCCTGACTCCAGCTCAAGTCATGATCTCATGATTTGTGAGTTGGAGCCCCCGTCGGGCTCTCCTGTCAGCACGGGGCCTGCCTCAGATCCTCTATCCCCCTGTCTCTTTACCCTTCCCTCGCTTGCTCTCTCTCTCTCTCTCTCTCAAAATTAATATTTATAAGGGGGGGGCACCCGGGTGGCTCAGTTGGTTGTGCATCCAACTATTTCCTCTTGGATCACCTTCTTAGAATTTGTAATTCAGGCCCCACATCAGGCTCTATGCTGACTGACAATGTGGAGCCAGAGTCGGATTCTCTCTCCCTCTCTCTTAATAATATGAATAAACTCTCAAAATAAATGAATAAACTTTTTTTAAAAAGTGGGAAAGAGGTGAGTACTAGGAGATAAAGTTGAAGCAGCAAAGACTAGATCACGTAGTGCCTTGCAGGTCATTGAAAAACTGTGTTTTAGTCTAGAAGTACTCATTTTTTAATTAATTAATTTTTTAAGTATTTTATTTTATTATTTTTTAACGGGTTTTTTTCCCTAATTTATGTTTGAGAGAGAGACAGCGAATGGGAGAGCAGCAGAGAGAGAGAGAGTGGGAGACACAGAATCTGAAGCAGGCTCTAGGCTCTGAGCTGTCAGCACAGAGCCCAACAACGGGGCTCAAACTCATGGATCACAAAATCATGACCTGAGCCGAAGTCAGACGCTCAACCGAATGAGACACCCAGGAGCCCCTTAATTTACTTTTTAAAAAATATTTTAAGACAAAATGCACACAAGTGGGGGAGAAGGGCTGAGGGAGGGAAAGAATCTTAAGCAGGCTCTATGCTCTGTGCACAGCTCAGTATGGGGCTCAATCCCACAATCCTGGGATTATGACCTGAGCTGAAATCAAGAGTCAGTGGCTCAACTTACTGAGCCACCCAGGCACCACTAGGCTAGGTGTATTCAAATGCCTTTTTTTTTTTGAGAGGTGTAGCACAATGTTTATTTTTAATATGGTTGTTAAGTGAAGGAAGATTTGTAGAGGGCATGGCAAGAGCACAGACAAGAGAAAAAAGACAGGTTACTGTAATCGCTGGGGCAAAAGAAGGTGGCCAGAACTACAATAGTAGCAGTGGAGAGGAAAGAGGTGAATAGATTTAGAACACATTTTGGAGGTGGAATGACAGAGTGTGCTGCTCTAATAGATATGGGGATGCAGGAAAGGAAGGAGTCACAAGTATTTCCTAAGATAAATAACTAGAGTAAGTTACCCTAAGTTACCCTGTTACCCCAAGTGATTGCGTAAGAGAACAGACTGGGGCAAAAAGTAGATCGGGACACCTGTTTTGGACATGTTACATCTGAGATGCTATTAATTTTTCTCCGAAAGATAGCAGATGCACGTGAGAAACAAGCCAAGCAAATCTGGAGCATTTCCCCATCTCAAGTACCTGCTCAAAATGACTCAAAGAGAGCTCAGCAGCCACCGTTACATTTTCCTTATTTGAAGTGATGACACAGCTCACTGAATGCCATTTTTCCACACGCTGAAAAGGAAACCCTGGTTATAATTAGCACAATGCCGTTCTGAGTGCAAAAGACGAAAGCTTTAACACTTAGCACGCAGAGCACCCTAAGATGCCAGAATAGCAGGTGTATAAAGCTTCAGCGTTCCCTTGGCTCAAGCAAAGCCAGACGTGGCTAAGGTGACCCAGAGAAGAGGCTAGACAGCGCCTTGAGGCCGCCCCGCGTACGCTTTCAGGCGTAAACGACGGGGAAAGGAGCATCTGCCCTCTCAGGTCACCCGCTTCGAGCCCTGCTTCCCTCCCTCCGCTCTCGGGAAGGCCACGCTCACCTGAACGGGATCGCTCCTGCAAGTTTTCTCCTGAGCCTGGCTGCACACAGTGTGGTCCTGAAACGAGAGCCATTGCAGAGCGTCCTTGAGGAAGCCAAACTGTCAGTTAGCCGCCGCCTCCCAGCTCCCCGGAGACCCATCGTGATGCGCATGAGCACGGCCGAGCGCTAGGACCCAGCAGGCTGGCTAGCGAGCGCTTCGGCCTTCGGGAAATCTCGCGATGTTTGCATTTGAACCTCTGGGCGGGTGCCGACGATGGCGGCGTCGCTCCCGCGACCCGGGAATCGCCTCTTCCGAACGTATGGGGCGGCGGGCGGCGGGGGGGCGCGGCGGCGACCCGGCAGGGCAGCCGCGCCGTGGTTCCCGCCGAAAGACCGGAAGCGTTTATTCAGCAGCAGCAGTAGCAGCGACGCCAGCGGCGGCGGCCCCTCGCGGTCTGTCGCTTCCGACGATCCCGATGACCCAGACTTCCTCGGCATTCCGGTGGGTCGACAGCGGAGGCGCCCTGGCGGTCGAGTCTCCGAGGACCGGCCGAGTCTGATCGTGACTCCGAGACGCCTCAGGCTGCGAGCTCGGCCTCCTCAGAACTGCAGCACCCCCTGCGGCCCGCTGGAACCACCACCCTTCTCTAACTGCAACCCGGGCCGCCTGAGCCCGAACTTCAGTGCGTGCAGCCAGCCCGGGGACGGCAGCGAGCTGGGCACCAGTGCCTCCCTGTTCAGCAGTTTGGCCTCTCCTGGCCCCGGCCTCCCAGCGCCAGGAGACAGTGTCCTCGGTACCGGCGCCCCCGCCTCTCTGGATGCAGCCTCTGAAGTTCGGAGCGGCTTCCACCTCTCAGAAGCCTCCCTGGACCCAGCATCCCTCCAGCGCCTCCAGGAGGCAGCAACGGGAAGAGGCAGGTTCACCAGGTTGGCCCAACAAGCCCATGCCAACCTCAGGTCAGCTCTCTTTAGTGTTACGGACTCTGGAACCCCTGAGGATTCTGAGAGCGGGGCAGTTTGGAGGAATATGAGGGAGTCTTGCTGTGAAAGGGAACAGGAGGGGAAGAGGCTGGAGAGGCCAGGTTTTTCAAGCATGGGTAAGAAGAGAGCCACACACCAGGACTCTTGTCAACATATTGGGTCTACAGGGCCTGTCCAGATAGACTGTGAGGTGGTGGATGGCTGCAAGGGCTGTCTCCTACCTGGGGAAGTCAACAGGCCTGAGAGAACTGGGCGAAAAAGGAAGCTTCAGGAAACAGTAGAAAGCTCCCTTCTCCACTACCACCAGTTTAAGAAGGGCCAAAAGATGGAAAGAGACTCATTCATCACCCAGGACCTGGCTCATTTACAGAATGCCTCTTGGACCAAAACCAGGGCTTCCTTCAGTTTCCACAAGAAGAAGACGGTGACTGCTGTGTCAGACGTATGCAGTAGCTACACCCTTGCCAGTTCTCTCTCTGAGTCCCTCTTATCTGAATATCCAAACCCTCCTGTTATGAACAGAACAAACAGTGCTGCATCCTCTTGGCACTGCTCTTCCATGTATTTGCTAACCCCCTTTAAGTCTTTACATGTCACAGACAAAAAGGTATCGGATGCTGAAAAGGTTTATGGGGAATGCAATCAGGAGGGTCCTGTCCCCTTTAGCCATTGCCTTTCCACAGAAAAATTGGAATGCTGTCAAAAGATTGGGGAAGGGGTGTTTGGTGAAGTGTTTCAAACCATTGTTAATCACACACCTGTTGCCCTAAAAATCATTGCTATCGAAGGACCAGATTTAGTCAACGGAGCCCATCAGAAAACTTTTGAGGAAATTCTGCCGGAGATCATCATCTCCAAAGAGTTGAGCCTCTTGTCTGATGAGGTGCACAACCGTACAGAAGGCTTTATTGGTTTGAACTCCGTGCACTGTGTTCAAGGATCTTACCCTCCCTTGCTCCTCAGAGCCTGGGACCATTATCACTCAACTAAAGGGTCTGCAAATGACCGGCCTGACTTTTTTGAGGAAGACCAGCTCTTCATTGTGCTGGAGTTTGAATTTGGGGGGACTGACTTAGAACAAATGAGAACAAAGTTGTCCTCCATGGCTACTGCAAAGAGCATTCTACACCAGATTACAGCATCTCTCGCAGTGGCCGAGGCATCACTGCACTTTGAGCACCGAGACTTACACTGGGGGAACGTGCTCTTAAAGAAAACCAGCCTCAAAGAGCTCCACTACACCCTCAACGGGAACACGAGCACTATCCCCACCCGGGGACTACAAGTCAATATCATTGACTACACCCTGTCACGGCTGGAACGGGATGGGATTGTGGTGTTCTGTGACATTTCCATGGATGAGGACCTATTTTCAGGTAAAGGTGACTACCAGTTTGAGATCTACAGGCTAATGAGGAAGGAGAACAACAACTGCTGGGGTGAATATCACCCTTACAATAATGTGCTCTGGCTCCATTACCTCACAGATAAGATTCTGAAACAGATGACCTTCAAGACTAAATGTAACACCCCTGCCATGAAACAAATGAAGAGAAAGATGCAGCATTTCTATAGGACAATGCTGAACTTCAGGTCTGCCACTGACCTGCTCTGCCAACACAGTCTATTTAAGTGAGCCAGAGCTGCCTTACTGGCCCAAACTGAGAGGGTACTGGTATTAAAGCCCTTGATGCCATTTTCAGTCTTCATCCTTAGACCAGGGTGGACTTCCCATTCTAAATGTTTCTAATCAGTTTTTTCAAATAAGAATTTGGTTTCCAAGTGGAAACTAGAATGTTTTTGAAATTAACAAGTATTCTTTAAAAATAAATTATATATGGGAACAAGTGATTATAAGGCCTCTTTCTGTCAGCAGAGTCCATTCTGTAAATGCTTTTTCATATATTCATTTTTGAGCCTTGGCATTTCATGTACCCTGAGCAAAAAAAACCCCAAAAACCCAGGAAAGTCAAAGACCTCAACTTTCATACTGCTCGGAGCCTGTGGCTGCAGGTAGCGTAAGGGAACCACCCTACAGGTGAAGAGTCAGCCGAGATTAAAGAGGCTGTAGCAAAGCAGAGACAGACAGACGGGACAGAGGAAAGGAAGATGGTAAATTTATAGGGAGAAGTGCAATAAATAGCTCCTGTTTTTCAAGCTCATTTGCCAATCACAAAGAGAAGCAGAATTTATCGGTTTTCAGAGGGAAAATAAATGTCTCCATGTGTATTAAAGTTTGAATTTTTGCTTATTTTTCATCAAGGGAAGGAAAACAAGTGTTGTTTTAAGAGCTGAATGGTTGATATTTCTTGTGAACATGACTTTGGCAAGTTACTCCTAATGTGTTCCCCGGGTAACTAAACATGTTTTTACTCCTTTTCTAGAACTCTAATTATATACCTTTGAGAAGCCATAGTCAGTCTGGAAAGAGGTGTGATCGTGATAAAGAAATGCCTCTAAGTACCTGAATTTTTGTCAGGTTTTTCACTCTTATAATCTGGAGATTTTGTAATTCGATTGGAACGCAGATTTGCAGCTGGAATTCGGCTCCAAAGAGGTTTTCCCCATGTATCTGCAAAATACAGTCAGACAGTGGGAAATCAAACTGGTGCTTTCCCACCTGTAACTTTGCAATTATAAGCACTTACATTGAAGAAGAATTCTTTGTAGACAGAAGGCCCCTGGCTTGTGTTGACATATATCACTGACGGTCTGCAATTGAGAGGATATTTGTTAGGCCTCAAGGCCCCCCTTCTTTCAAATGAGCCTGAATGCTACCAGATGTATACAGTAGGACATAGGGCACCACATCCTTAAGACGAATCAAAGCTGAATATCAAACCATAAGGTGGTGGTAGGGCAGTTGGGATCCAGTAGGATATTTGAATTCTGTATATTTGGGCTGGCTCTGGCTCTAATTATCATTCCTCAGAGTGGCCTTACTTTTCTCCTTCCTTATTGCCCAGTGCCACAGCTCCTCCCTTCCCTCCTTAGCATTCCATCAGTAACCTTTTGTAGCAAGACCAGTAGGCACTGCTCCTCCTTCGGTTATAGCCATGGGGTTTTTTCTAGGACCCAACTGTCAGTGCCCTAGAGATCAGTGGGAGCCTGGGCTTTAAGCAGCCTCCTGTCAGTGAAGGCCGATCCCCACATCTGCCCCAAGCACCAGTTCTATACACAAGAGAGAGTGCTTGAAGCTGTACTGTAGGCGTTGGCCCCTTGGAAGCACTTACTTGGGAAGAACTGCAGTGAAGGCATGCTTGAACTGTAGGCTCTGGGTCTTTCTGACCAAAGACGGTTTTTCATTGAGACTAGGAAATAAGAGTGTCAGTTCACAGCACACCTGCTTTGTACACAGCTGTTTACATACCTTGGCTTCCCCGGGTTGGTGAGGGTCAGATAAGAAAAGACTCTTGAAGATAAGTAATTAGAGTGCAGACTTGCTAAAGACCATACTTGGAGAAACACTGATTTTGAAAGTTTCCTAACCTTGACAATATAGACATTTTGGTCCAGAAATTTTTTTGTGAGAGGCTAACCTGTATGATGTTTAGCAGCAACCCTGGCCTCTCCCCACTAGGTACCAGTAGCACCCCCCCCCCCCCCCCAAGTTGTGGCAACGAAAAATGTTCAGGCACTGGACCTGAGGGGCAGAATCATCCCTGTTTGAGAACCCTTCCCCAACACCATACCCTACCCCCAAAAGTAGAAGTTTTGCAGATGACAGAACTTGTCCAAAGTTAAATGAACCAGAATTAGAACTTGCGTCCAAGGCTCATTTACCAGACTGTACCATAGTTTTGCTTTGTGTGTCAATAAAAGGTTTCCAATATATCTGATAATAAGAAGAAAAAGCCAGGTCACTGCAGCAGCATAAGTTCTTTGTGGGTTCACTGAGGCTCTTCCTGAGCAGTGAGGGAGCCATAGCTCTTACACATGTGCACGGGAAGGAGACTCCTTCCAGGGCCACAGCCTGGGCCTCCTGTGACACAGGCAGTACTTACTTGGTGGCTGTCACCATGATACTGGCTGTCCTGTTTGGAAAGGCATTCTCCTCTAGCTGCCAAACTACTGAAAAGATTGCCTATTTAAAAAAAAAAAAAAAAAAGCACATGGTCCCTCTCTCTACTACTCCCAATTCACATTGCTTCCTTCTAACTAAACAGACCTGGGAAAGCATTCATCTTCCTCACATTTTTGTGGCCCACCATGATACTGGCTGTCCTGTTTGGAAAGGCATTCTCCTCTAGCTGCCAAACTACTGAAAAGATTGCCTATTTAAAAAAAAAAAAAAAAAAAGCACATGGTCCCTCTCTCTACTACTCCCAATTCACATTGCTTCCTTCTAACTAAACAGACCTGGGAAAGCATTCATCTTCCTCACATTTTTGTGGCCCAGCATGCTTCCACACCTGTTATTCCACGTAGGCCTCACAATGTCAATACAGAGCAAGCTGGGCAGACCGCATTTTCCCTTCGTACAGTTAAAGAAACCACTTCAGAGTGTGCCCACAGCACAAAGACCATCAGTGGCAGACCAGGGACCCCCTTCACAACTAAAAGTATTGGTAAGAAGGCATTTGAACTGGGCCTTGGACCCATGCAAACTCTGCTGCTCTGCCCTTACTACTCCCAACCTCACTCTGCTGTAATGGGGGTGAGCTAACAGTTTGTGCTATAACCCCCACCCCACTACTCCCTACTTGGAGAGCAAACTTGGCAGCTCTAAGCTCTGCCGTAGATTGACTACAGTACAGGGTGGAGACCACAACGCAGAGATTCAGATGAGACTGAAATGTGGGAGACACCAAAAAGTCCAAGTTAGAAGCGTCAGCTGACCAAAACATACTCACAGATGACCTGCTGAGTATAGGGTGACCAATCTTGCAGTTCATGACCAGCACAGAAGCAGTTGACTTAGGGTCATCACACCAAATGTCTGGAGAAGGAGGCTGTTAACACAGAAAAACAAACAAAAAACAACCATTCTTAAAGAGCAAGAAAGGAAGCAGTTGCCTCATACCAAAGTAACAAATAGTCACTGATTTTCTACATGTCAGACATCTGCCAGGAGCTGGGGACAAAAATCAGATGGGGGGGGCGGGTGGCGCCTGGGTGGCTCAGTCATTTAAGTGTCCGACTTTGGCTCAGGTCATGATCTCACGGTTCGTGGGTTTGAGGCCCATGTCGGGCTCTGTGCTGACAGCTAGCTCAGAGCCTAGAGCCTGCTTCACATTCTGTATCTCCCTCTCTCTCTGACCCTTGCTCATGCTGCCTCTCTCTCTCTTTCAGAAATTAAAAAAAAAAAAAAATTAAAAAATCAGATTTGGTCTCTGTCTTCCTCACAAGCCGGGCAGAAGAGATCAGTAGTAGATAGTTGAGGAATTTAAATACAAGGCCCAAGGAGTGGTTCTGTAAAGGTACAAGGAAAACCATATAGAAAGAGGTGAAATCCAACTAGGAGGAAGGAATCTGTGAAGTCTTCATTGGTAAGAAGGCATTTGAACTGGGCCTTGGACCCATGCAAACTTAATATCCTGAGATGGGCTGGAGGCTAGCATGAACCCAGCACCACCTCTCAGCCTTGGATCTTCATCTGGAACACTGAATACAGAAGGCGATTTCATTAACAATTTTCTTAATTCTCCCACGGAGAGTGCAACACCACTTCCACTCTAGAAGCTTCTGAGATAATTTCATTATTTTCATGGAATGGAGGCTGTCCTAGCTCAAAAAGCCTAAGACCCCAGGGACAAACTTATAGTGTGACAAAGGCAGGTTTCCTGATCCCTTACAGTGAGGAAAACTGCACCAGGGTATGTCTCACCAAAGAAAAGCAAAGACAGTTAAAGGATCCTGGGAAAGGGTACAGTTCTGGTGAAATATAAGTGAAGCCGAGTTTTGACAGGCTACACTAAGTAAAGAGGACTAGACCCAGGGACCCTCCCTTGGAAACTATTAGGGTGGTTTTGTACAGTTGTGTCCAGAATCCTTTATCGGAAGCTCTGCTCCTCAGATGAAAGCTGAGACTGCTTCTCTTCAAAGTGACATATTCTCCAGTGTCAAGAGTGAAATGATTTGATAATTATAGACAGAACTGCAGGCAGCAAAGTTTGTGATTGCCTATGATTTTAGAGGACACTTGTCCATATGACTTCACAGCTGCAGGATGCCCTTGGGAGCATTATTGTCTCCTAGTATCTTGCCACTGGCTTTGAGTCTGTGATCCCAGGGTGACGAATGGCAGGGCAGACTTACTTTCCCAGGCCAGGCTAACAGAGAGAACATCTCCCTCTCAGAGCCCTGGTTAAGAGAGGCTACAGGCAAGGAGTGACTAGAACAGCACCATGGTGGCTCTTTAGGCGGAGAACAGCACGACTATGCGCCCAGCTCAACACACGGTTGGACAGGAGGGGATTCGCCTAGGTTATTGGATGGACCATGAGGAGACTGGAGGCAGGGAGGCCCGTTCGGAGGTTGCCATGAAAAAGCAGGTGTACAGGGAGGGAAAGCTATGAGTGGCATGTTTCCAAAACCGCCATCGCAGTTACCTTTTGTATCCTCTTAAATTGTAAGTTTCTGGGGTAATTCAAAGCGATTCTCGTCATGTAGGAATCTTCCCCGGAGTTAGTTAGGTTGATGTTCATAGTCAGCTCCTTGGTGAGACCCACCACCAATTCCTGCCTGCACAGCAGTAAGTAGGCAGATAGATACATGTTACCAATTTATTTGGTCTGTAAAAACCTCAATGCAATACAATAGCACAATCTTAACTAACTTCTATAATTGCCTAAAGGATACATTTAGCCTAGATTTTCTTCCCCCTCAACATAAGCAAACACCTGCACTGCCACAGCCAGCCCAGTTGCTATGTGAGATGGTGAGAATGCCCACCATTATTTGGTGCCTACTGTATGGCAGGGACTGTGCTCAATGCTTCACATCCTCAATTAATCCTCATAATAACTGTATAAAATGATATGGTTACTCTCCATTTCATAGAAAAGGAAACAGGCCAACAGAGTCTGATTTACCTGAGGTCTAGCAGTCTCAAAAGGGCGTTGGGAAAATTATATTTAAATCCTCCTTCTACAGCCAATTCACTGCAACCCTAGGCAAGGTAGTTCATTACACGAATTCATCCATTTCACATATACTTCTGGAGTTCTTTCTCTGTGCCTGAGACTCTGCTCACTACTGAGGACTAGGGGCCCCTGGGTGCTCAGTTGGTTAAGTGTCCAGTTTAAAACAATCTATTCAGACTTGAGAAGAATTGGGATTTGTGAGAGCTTCCTTAAGTCCACTGAGGTGCTGTGAGGCCCCAGAGTGTAGAACCACTATCTATTACCAAGATCTACAGGAAAACATGTTAACAATACAAAGAAAATTTCCTAGCCATCTGAAATGTTCAACAACAGAATATGAAGCTCTGGGAAGTAATGTGACCTGTGTTTTGTTGTTGTTGTTGTATTATTTTTGCTTTATCATAACTGAGAAGAGGATAGATTGATTGGCAGGGGAGAGGTAGAGATAGCTAGAGCCTGCTGTGGAAATCCATTTAAGAGATGGCAAATGCCTGGGGGCACCCCGGTGGCTCAGCTGGGTAAGCATCCAACCTCAGCGTTAGTCATGATCTCACAGTTCGTGGGTTCGAGCGCTGTGTCAGGCTCTGTGCTGACAGCTCGGAGCCTGGAGCCTGTCTCAGGTTCTGTGTCTCCCTCTCTCTCTGCCCCTCTACTGCTCATACTCTGTCCCTCAAAAATAAATGAATGTTTAAAAATTAAAAAAAAATAAATAAAGAGGGGCACCTGGGTGGCTCAGTCGGTTAAGCGTCCAATTTCAGCTCACATCATGATCTCACAGTCCATGAGTTCAAGCCCCGCATTGGGCTCTGTGCTGACAGCTCAGAGCCTGGAGCCTGCTTTGGATTCTTATGTCTCCCTCTCTTTCTGCCCCTCCCCCACCCCACTCTGTCTCTCCTTCAAAGATAAATAAACATTTAAAAAATTATTTTAAAAAGAGATAGCAAATGCCTGATGTAAGACAGTAGTAATGAGGATAGAGAGAAGGGATAGAAGCCAGATAAGGTAAGGCCACACTTGCCATCAGAGCAGCAGAAAGGAGTCAAGGAAGAGCCCTGACTTTTCACCTTGGATGACCAAATGGTGCTATTCATGAGGGAGAGGATACTGGAGAAGACCAGAGGGTGGCAGGTGACCAGATGAGTTCAGGCAGGATATAATGACAGGTGTCTATGGCATAACAAGGTAGAGATGTTGAAACATCAGGTGGCTATACTGTTCTAGAGCCCATGAGAGAGATCTGAGAGCCACTGTTATATTTCACAGGGGTTCTAAACCTGAGGACCAGGGACCATTTCAGAGGGCCCCAAATGCAAACACTTATGTTCTATGCACATGTAATCTTCTAGGCGGAAGCGTCTGTAGCTTTTCTTAGATTCTTTAGGAGATCCATGTCCATAAAAAGGTTGAAACATTTGGATGCTAAGGATCTAAGAAACACTGGATGCTAACCATCAAAAAGTATGATTCAAAAAGGCCAATCATACTTTTTGAAAAAAGAAGAGACTGCTTACTATTTACGCTAGGGGGTGATGTAGGGCCAGCTGTGTGTGCTATATATATGACTATAGATCACAAGGAGTTGGCTGGAAGGGAAGTTCTTGGCTGTAATCAATTCGTGTTAGAAACAGCTGCATCTGTTTATTAGGCTGGATTCCAAGCATTCAAAAGTCTTGAATTGGATCCTTAGCAATTGGGATAGGCAGCACTAAGCCATCCACAGTTCCTACAAATGTCTATGAAAAGGCTTACCAGGACTCAGGCAATCGTGTTCTTCCGCATAGATGCCAATTCCGGCCAATGGGCCATCAGTGCCGTGTTATGCATACGGCATTACTAGCCAGAAAGGGCACTTTAAGACCCTCACATGTCCAAAGCCAAACTCCTTATCTCTTTCTCTCCACCCTGCTTTCCAAAATCATTCTTCTAAAGGCTTCCCCAATACAGTTCTTGGCATCGCCACTATTCTGGAGTTCGATGTGATCCAATGAAACTCGTGCAGTAATGGAAATAGTCTATATCTGGGCTCTTCAATATCACTAGCCACATGTGGGTGTTGGGCACTCGAAATGTGCCTAGTTCAACTGAGGAACTACAGTTTTACTTTTACTTAATTTTACTTAATTTGAATAGTTAAATGTGACTAGTGGCTACTGCATTGGACAGCACAGATCTAGATGTTCAGTGTGAAACCATGGAAGCTGCATTAGCCCCTTCTCTCTCTTACTCCCCTGATCCAATCTGTCATCACATCCTGTGGGCTCTAACCTCAAAATATAGCCACCTCTACCTGCTACCACTATGGCCCAAGTCACTTCTCGCCTGAGTTGTTATAATATATCCTTACCATGTCCCTGCTCACATCGTTGTTCCTTCAGTCTGCCACTCAGCAGCAGCAATGAGGCTGTTAAAATGCAAGGTCCTGTCATTCCTCTAGCTTCCAGTTCACAGGAAACCTCATTCAGGGCCTCAGGAGCCCCGTATAACCTTTCTCCCTGCCCCCGCATTACCTCTTCCCTATTCTACTGAAAGCATACAGGTGTCCTGGCCATTCCGCTCACCTCCAGGTGTGTTCCCACCCCCAGGGCATTTGCAGGTGCTTTCCCTGCAGACACCCACACAGTTCATTCCTCGGTCTCCTGTGTGTACCAAAATGTCACCTCAGGGAGCCCTTTCCTGACCACTCCAGACTTCAATCCACCCCCACTCGGCACTTTCTCCCACCTTCCCTGCCTTTTCTTCATAGTACATCTCATCAACATAAAATTTACCTCCTATCTTCTCCTAAAACACCAGGAGGGCAAGGCTTTTTTGTCTGTGCTGTTTGCTGACATATCTCCAGCAGGTAGAGTGCCTGGCACAGAGGAGATGCTCCATAAATATTGAAGGAATTAGTTAAGTAATTGGGTTAAGAGGTGCGCCAAGGAAGAGGCTACCTCTAGCTGGATTAGTCCTAGAAGCAAGAAACACCGGCATATAAAAAGAGCATTGTCCAGAGTGTCAAGGGACCTGGGTTTAAGTCCACTGAATGACCTCTGTGATCCCACACAGTCCCTCAACTACTGCATCTGTTCTGTAATCTAGAAGACAGAAATACAAATCTCCTGCCTCCCTCATAGTGTGGCTGAGGACCCAACGAGATAATAAATGCAAAGCCCTTTGTGGGCCACGAGGAAATGTCAGATTGTGATGAGGGGTTTCCCAGGTACACTTTCAGGAGGAAGTTCATTGCAGACACTGTGACAACTGGATTAAACTCACTGAGAGGTGGTGATGGCCATCTGTAACTCGGCAACACACAACAGTTTATTCCTGCAGTTCTTCTCATAGGGTAGCTGTAAACAGAGAGAGTTAGGGGTCACACCAGGGACACCACCACCCCAGGGAGCTTTGCCTCACGATCTTCTCCTGAGGACACACCTCTCCTTCCTTAGACTCTGAGAGGTGCAGGTAGAAGGACATGAAGCCCAACAGACTGGTGTTGTACCCATGTGGCCAAGAGAGCTGTGACCGTGACATTGCTTGACCAGTCAGGGGTAGGGAGTGTGCTTGGTCTCACAACAAGGGTACACCGTGACTCGGGCCTCTGGCCAAGGTAAAAAATGGGGGGACCTTCATGGAATGGTGGGGGTACCTGTCACATTTATATCATGGGAATTAAGCAGCAGGCTTGCTCACAATTCACTAATTTGAACACTTTAGGGAGGAAACCCTAAGAGGAAAAAAAGGTTCCTTTGTCCTTTTAAGTAGAGACAGGAACAGTAGAGGCAGGAATGGGGATACCGAACCCAAATATTGTGAGGTCCAGTCCTGTGAGGTTCATGTCCCCATGACTAGTCTTCTCTGTAGGATAAATATTCCCCCTTGTAATCTTGCCTATACTAAAACAAAATGATTTAGAAAGTTACATAGGGTCCAAAAGGCCCAGTCAAGGTTAAACATCCCTAGTTAAGTTAAAAAATCAAATTTCCTAAAGGACTTGGATCTATTTTTTTATTATGAAGGAAACATAGGCAGCTACTTAGCTGGAGAATCTCTGTAGTTGTCTCCCCAGCAGCTGGTGACCACCTCAGCAACATTCTGCAAGGAATGTTACCATGGCCTGGAGCTGGAACAGGAGCCCAAAGCTGAAAAGGAAACTTACCTCCAAGGGAAGGGAGATGCAATTTGAAGAAGTCAGATCTCGGAGCTCTATCTGGCTAGCTTAACATTGAGTCAGGCTTTTTGAGTTTTGCTTTTAATATAACCAAGTAGCCTGCTTTTACAGCCAGCCCCAGTGAGAGAGAGGATTAAACCATCTAAGCTCCCAGCTAGAACTCATTCTTTAGAAACATCTATGTGCCTAACCTAACACCAAATAATTTCCCCTCAACCATTTTATTAGTGGAATATATTTTTTTAGATCTCTTTGTTAAGGGCACCTGGATGGCTCAGTCAGTTAAGCATCCGACTTCGGCTCCAGTCATGATCTTGCAGTTCGTGAGTTCGAGCCCTCCTTGGGGCTCTGCGCTGACAACTCAGAGCCTAGAGCCCTAGAGCCTGCTTCAGATTCTGTGTCTCCTTTCTCTCTGTCTCTCCCTCTCTCTCTCTCTCTCTCTCAAAAATAAATAAACATTTAGAAAGTTTAAAGATACTTATTAATTACAAAGGGAAACAGTACCAGAAAAGGGACAGATCAACATGATGTATCTCCTATGTTATGCACTTAGGACACAGCTTCACTTCTGTGATACTCCTGTCAAAAATGCATAACCTGAATCTAATCATGAGGAACCATATTCTACAAAATAATTGGCCTGTACCATTCAAAAATGGTAAGGTCATTAAAGGCAAAGACAGACTGAGCAACCATTGGAGATCAAAGAGGACTAAAGACAAGTAATGAAAAAAATGTAATGAATGATCTTCGGCCACAGAAAAAAATTGTTCTCTTTCACCATGTAGGACACTAATAAGACAACCGGTAATATCTGAATAAAGTTTATGCATTACATAATAGCATTTTATCATTGTTAATTTCCTGATTTGGATCCTCATACTGTAGTTTTGTAAGAGAATGTCCTTGTTTTTTAGGAAATATATACTGAAATATTGGGGGGTAAAGAACCATCTTTTGTATAACTCTCCACCTTACTCTCAAATGGTTGCAAAATATAAATGTGTGATACATACATATATATATGGATGTGTGATATGTTTATATACATATATGTATGTATATATGTATACATATATATGTATATGTGTGTATATATATATACATAAAATAAGAAGGGAGAGAATGATAAAGCAAATATGATAAAATATCAAAAGAGTAAACTTTTGGAGAATCTGGATAAAGGATGAATGGGAATTCTTTGGACTATTCTTCCATTTTTTTAGCAAATGAAATATTTCAAAATAAAAAGGTTCTAAAAACAGAATGTGTAGAATTAATGATAATCTACTTATTCATGAAATTTTGTTGCATTAGTTTTCCTAATCTCTTCTGAATCATCTATTCTGTCAATACCAAGTTTTATAAAATTCTCTACAAAATAAGTATACTATTATAAATTTAAAATTCAATTCCTGTCTAAAAGAATTAAGATGACAATCTTTGCTCATAGGGAGGCTGATTCTCCTTCCTGGGCAGAAGAGCAATGGAAACAGTGATTCCAGTGTAATCACTCTGATTACATTACTCTCTTATTTCTATTCACTTTTTGTGACTGATTCATTGGATATTGGCCAAAATGTGAGCCAAAGATTTATATAATTTAATTCATATAGAGAATTGTTGTAAAAATATTAGACAGTCATGAGTGTCCTATGGATACCTGGAAATAGATTTATGCTACCTGAAGATTTTCTATGTCAATGCTTTTGGTGGGGTTTCCTTTTTGGAGTTCCATTCATTCCAGCTAACTGTAATTATTATTTTAAATGCTCTTGTTGTCACTTTGATCTTCCTGATTTTTCTATATGCCATAAGACCTTCTAAATGAAGACTGACAGAATACCATGGGGGCCAGTTACTATGGAGAATACTATGGAGAATACTCCAATACTATGGAGAACCAAGTTACTCTATATATCAAAGAATCAAGAAATTTGAGGGGTGCCTGGGTGGCTTGGTCACTGAGGCATCCAACCCCTGGTTTCGGCTCAGGTCATGATCTCATGGTTTGTGTGATGTAGCCCCAGGGTAAGGCCCGCATTGTTAGCCCAGACCCTGCTTGGGATTCTCTCTCTCCCTTTCTCTCTGCCTCTCCACTGCCCATACTTTCTCTCTCTCTCTCAAAATAAATAAACTTTTTTTTTTTAATGACTGTTTATTTTGCCCTCTGATTTCCCTTAGTTATGTGAGAAGTTTCTTGTGATAGGCATTCACCAAGTTTCTGGGCAGGCCAGACATTCAGCCTGAAGGCCGAGGTCAGGGCCTAGGTAGGCAGATGCACTAAGGAGCAGCCTGTCTGCACAACAGAGCAGGTTGGCACAGTCTGGGCCCCACATAGGACCCGCATCACACTATCATCAGAGACCCTTGCCTAGTCAGACAACAGATTTCTATGCATCACAGCAAGTTTTCTGTGAACATAAAGAAACTAACCTTGCTTGTGGTTTAGAGACTTGTGTTACCCACCAGTAAGGCCCTGGGCAAATTAACACCATCTCAGGAACTCAGTTTCCCAACCATGTAAACAGCAAGGGGCCCAAATACTGTCTGAGGGCACTCCTAACTTTAACATTCTTTGAAGTTAGAGGAACAAGGGGGTTGGCTTTTGGGAGGATGGCTCCCAGGACAGTCTCGCCTAGCTGAGTCACCTGGAAGATGGTGAAGGGTTCAGTGTAGAGGTCCAAAACAGGGCGAGGATGGTCCTTCCGGCTCTCTGAGGTCTGGAGTTGGTAGCTGACCTTGACACTGATGCTGGAGAAGCAGTCCTCCTCACAGAGCTACCAGAGTCATCGAGTAATACAGGATTGGAGTGGCATGGGGTGGGGGGGTGAGGGGGGCAGGGAGGAATGACAAGGAGAATATTTTTAATTTTGATGTAGTCATAATAAGAAATAAACAATGAAAGTGGTGAGTCAGAAGTCGTAAGCCTCTTCCACATAAGCCATGCTGAAGCGAACCTTCCTTCAACCAAGCTGCCTAGAGCTTTGGAAAAATCTCACTTGATCTGCTCCGCCCTCAGGCCTGAAAACTCATGGTTCCCATCCCAAACATAAAGGGATTTTGGCCACCAAGAGTTAAAAACAAACCTGAGGTTTTTTTGGAGGGCAAATGGAAGCCACAGAAAGGAAGGATAGTGGTCACATCTATCAAGATCTTTCTCAAAGCAACCTGGAGGACTTGTTAGAAAGGTAAAAGCTGAGGATGAGGAGATTGCTCAGGGTGTCATTGGCCGTAAGTGAGACTTTCAGCCACAGTAGGAGCTTTGAACACCAGAGAGTAGGTGAGCATGATTCCTGGGTAGAAAATGTAGCTTTTATTTAAGGAAGGCACAGACTTGCTACAAACTTTCTTAATCCAATTAACACTCTGAACAGATACACGAACAGATGTGTAGTCAGAAGTATAACTTAGGAGTTTATTGGAATAAATGACCCTTATAGGTCCTTCAAAGGCTCGGAATCCTGATAAATTCATGTCTTTTATGTCTCCAGTCACCCCTGCCAGGAGTAAACCTTTGTAAATGATACCTTTTGTCGTTATTTCTACTTTCTCTCATTCAATTTTCCTGATGTTTATTCATATAAGGGCACTCAGCCCCATTGCTACTACCAGGTGAGTGAGATGACATGAAGCAGGGAGAATTCTTGTTATTTCTGATTTGTTACCAAGAAAAATGGCAGCCATTAGAGCATTTCCCTTTGTGTCCAGTTTCTAGAAAGCTCAGAGATATGGTTAGTGTTCCATTTCAGCACATTTCTTTCCTTCGGAGTTCCAGTACAATTAACTCCATCTCCCATGCCATTATATGGTTCTTGTCCTATTAGGATTCTTTTATTGCCTGGTTTGTTTTGGGTAAATATCCTTCATTGCAAGCACCTCAAATTTTTTTCTTAACAAAACACAGACCCCTCTTGACTCTCTTCTAAACTCCTCCACTTACCTTTCCCTCTGTGGGAATGAGCAGGAAGGGCTCACAAAGATGTGACACACTGCTGTCCCACTCCCTAAGGTGGCTCTGACAGATTCTCTTGTCTGAACACTGCAGCCTTTTCCTCTGCTTCATCACATCCACATCCAATGTGAAGTTCAGAACTGTGTCTTTGAGTCCTGGGAATGAAGATCAGACCTTCCTGATAAGGCTGGGATGGGTAAGCCCTGGACAGAGGGCCCCTAGCCTGCAGTTCCTCAGCCCTTCCTGAGTGGTGTCCCCACCTAGTCCCTTGTGTTGGGTTCCCGAGTTTCTTCCTTTCAAAAGTACTTTTCTCATGGTCTTCATGGCTCCAGTCCCTCAGTGCCCCACCCCCAAACCCAAAGCAGCACATTCCCAGGGCTATGATTGAAGAAGACAATGATGAGGAAGAAGAACTCAGAGGCTGAAGAGAGAAACCACAGAGTAAAATCTGAGGATAGCAGAGCTAGAAACACCTGATAGATTACCTGGGCCAACTCCCTTACTGTACAGAATAGAAATCAGGACCCAGAGAATGAAAGACACTTGCCCAGTGTCACACAGCCACTCAGAAGCTGCTATTCAAGCACTGTGGCCTGAATCTTTCATCCTAAACAACTGGAACTGATAGGCCCATCATTTTCTACCCCCACATTTGATAATGCTCCCCTTCTGCAGGAAAGCCACTACTACCTGGGAGAGTGCTTTCTGACCTACAAGAGGTAAAGAGACATCGCAGGTATTGTTCTGGAAAGATTAAACTTTGGGGACTGTTGCTGAGGGATTATTCTGGAGGGCAGCTCTTGGGTTGGCAAAAAGTACCTGGGCCATGAAAAACATGCCCATCCTCTGCCTTCTGGAAAGGCACCCAACCAACGCCAGGTATGGGGATGGAAAAAGAGGCCAGGCTTCTAGCAGGTTATCTAATCCAACCTGCCTAGGAAGATACAGCGAGCAGGGAAGGAGAGAAGATGTAAATCAGAGAGGAAGAGGAAAGGCACTTCTCAGGAGCTCCACACACATGGGCACAGGAGAGGAAAATGGAGACATGGATGCTTTTTTTCTGAGTTTTCTTTCAGAAACTCAATCCTTCGACCTTGAGGAAGGGATCCAAAGCCCCTCTGCCCACAAGGGTCAGATAAATCCCTTCATAGTATGGATTTAATATCAGACTGCCCTTTTCTGGGACAGTTCCCATTAGGCAGAACCTAATGTCAAAGATAGTAACCTCTAATAGAGGGATTTCAAGCACCAAGACTTCATACTCCTTGCACACACACACCCTCAGTCCTCCTTCCCGGTCCCCTACTGAAGCCAACAAGGAATGACCACAACACTGGGTGGGGTGGGGGGAGGGTGGTGAGCCAGGCTGTCTGTTACCTGACTGAGCAGCTGTAGTCAGAGAGCTGATTTCAAAACACAAATAAGCATTCACACTGGTGTTGAAGCCAATGGGCAGTGCCATGGGGGTGAAGGTCATGGACACATTCAGGTAAACCACAGGTCTTGAGCTAAACAAGACAGCAAAGAGAACCATGAGGAGTGACCACAAGACTCCAGTGCTTGGCTCATTCAATTATTCAATGAATATTTATTGAACATCTCCAATATACCAAGTGCTGTTCTGCATCCTCAGGATGTAGTAGTAGGAAAAGAGACAAGTCCCTTTCTAGTGAGAAAATAGACAATAAGCAAATAAGAAGAAACAGGAAAATCCTATGTACAGGTAATGCTATGACAAAAATAAAAAACCACCTATATGACAAATATCATATGTTTGCACGTATAGGAGGATTAGGAGGAACTTGACGGAGGAACAAGGGGGAGAAGAAGGGCGGAAATGGTGGGGGAAAAAGGAGAGAGGCAAACCATGAGAGACTCTTGAATGCTGACAAAAACTGAGGACTGATGGATGTGGGGGGGAGGGGGGATGGGCATGGAGGAGGGCACTTTGGGGATGAGCACTGAGTGTTATGTGGAAACTAATTTGACAATAAACTATTTGTAAAAAAAAAAAATTAAATTAAATTAAATTAAAAAAAAAAAAACACCTATATGGTTCAGTCAGTTAAGTGTCTGACTTAGGCTCAGGTCATGATCTCACGGTTTGTGAGTTCGAGCCCTTCATCAGGCTCTCACTGACAGCTGGGATCCTGGACCCAGCTTTGGATTCTGTGTCTCCCTTTCTCTCTATTTCTCTCTCCCAAAAATAAACAAACATTAAAAAATTTAAGAAAATAAAATAGGATAGAGTAATAGAGATTGGGGGCTACCTGGGTTGGGTGATCAGGGATGGCCTCACTGATGAGACATTTGAGATCTGTTAACAAGAGCTAGCTATGTGAAGATAAGGGGGGACCTCATTCCAGGCAGAAATCACAGCTAGCACAAAAGGCATGTGGTAGCATGGTAGCAATGAACTTGGTTTGTTTGAGGAACACAAAGGTCAGCATGACTAGAGCACAATTAGTGAGATGGAGGGTAGTAACAGGAAATGGGGATGGAGGGATGAGCAGAGACAGGCCATGGAGAGGGTGGGCCATGGTAAAGATTTTGGGTTTTACTCTCTAATGGAGTCATTGAGGGGTTTTAAGCAGCAGAATAAGGGGATTCTTCTGGCAGCTGTGTGGAGAATGGAGAACAAGGAGTGGAAGCAGGGAAGGACACCACAGAAGTGATACAGGTGAGAGATGCCAGCGTCTTATACTGGGAGGCATTGTGGAGGCAGATCTAACAAAATCCTGTGGGTGGGGTGGTGGCAGAAAGAAAAGAGAGGAATCAAGGATGACTCCTGGGTATTTGTCCTGAACAAATAGTGCCATTTACTGAGCTGGCAAGCCTGGGAAAGGGCAGCTTGGGGAGAACGAGGAGTGGGTGAGAAAATGAGTCCATTTTTAGACATGTTAACTTTGAGATGCCAGACAGCAACAGCCAGGAGGAGCATTAAATAGCCAGCCAAGCTGGAGCTTAGTGGAGCGCACAGGACAGATAGGTGCTCTGCCAGATTATTTATAGCCATGGGATTTGATAATTCCCTGGGGACAGAACACAGAAGCTCTGAAAATCATCAGATCATCATCAAAATAATAGCCTTCACTGAGTACTGTACCAAATGCTTGCAAAGATTCTCTCAATCTTCATAACTCTGTGTGGTAGGTGCTACTGTTATTCCCATTTACAGGTGAGAAAACTGGGATTCAGAATACAAGAACCTGCCCAAAGGCCAATTGAGAGCTGAGGTTCAAACCCAGTTGGGCAGATTGGAGAGCTGGTGCCCTCCACAACCGCATTTACTCCCTCCCATCAGTGCCTGGTGTCTTCATGGGGTCACTGAAGTCAGGGCAACTAGGTAAGGCTGGGACTTGGGACCACAGAAGGCAGGGTGAACCCATACCGGAGCACAGCTGCCCGGCCCAGAGTGCCCACAGTGATGTCAGCAAGGCCGTCACCAGTGAAATCTAAGCCACCAGCCACTGACATGCCGAAGTATTGGAGTCCTGAGGCCACCTCTGAGGCTCTGATCCGCTGTGGAGAGAGAAGCACAAGGCATGGAGGAGGAGAAGGGGAGTCCTTTGGGGTTTTATTCAAATCAGCATCATCAGCCTTGGTCTCCACCCCAGGGAGCCCTCAACTGAGGACCTGAAAAGAGAAGGGCAAGGTTTTCCAAGGGGAGCAGCATTTGATGGAAACTTGAAGGGTAGGTGGGACTTGACATGGCAAGTGAAGAAAGCCAGGGTTGGGAAAGAGCAGGGTCATATGAGGACATAGCTAGGGTCACTGCAATGGGAACAGAAGGAGGTTGGGTGCAAGGAGGCTTGATGAGGGGCTGGGAATGATGTGGGCCTAACTGCTCAGGCACAGGGTGGAAGATGGGGAGTAGGAGCAGCCAGGCCAGGAGTGGTGGGGATGGAGAGAGATAGGATCCAGGTCAGGGGCTGGATATGGGAGAGAATCATTAGGACAGGTGCGGGGGATAGGCGGAAGGGGCCCAGGGGAGCAGCGGGTGTGGAAGAGGATGCTTTGGGTTAGGCAACATGAGACTGAGATGCCTGGGGGGCCATCCAGTGAGGCGCTCAGGAGGCAGCTGGACATACAAGACTGAAGCTAGGAGAACAACCGTGGTCTGAGGTGGGTAAAAGTGCCCCAAAAATATGTAACATGAGAGGCTGGCAGTGGAGTCCCGGGAGATGAGGGTTAAGGCATGGATGGGGTGGGGTGGCACACAGGGGCCAGAAAAGGGACAGAAAGAGAGGAAGGTGAATCTGAGGCAGGTCCATGGTCAGGAGTGCCAAAAAAAGGAGACACAGGTCAGGAAACAGATGTTGCCACAACCTCCTACATCACTGGAAGGATCTGGGGTGAGGTCCCAGCCTGGAACCTCCAAGTGACTTCTGTCCTTCATTGGGCACTCCTGACCCCTTGGGACCTGCCTGACCCTTAGAACAGGAGCTGACTCGGGGCCTAGGCTATCATATCTAGGTGGTCAGAATCCCATGGCAGAGGCTGGAGAGAGCCCTGCAGGTTACCTGAGAGGGGGTGGTAGAAAGGCCATCCCAGCGTCCGTTGTAGATGTACACGCTGCCGAAGCTGGTGCCATCCTCTAACCCAAAACCCTCCAGGGGGGCACCAATGGCCACATCCGTGAGCGTATCCTGACTGATATCCCCCACCGTTGCTATGGCAAAGCCAAATCGGATGTCAGTGAATCCAGGGTACCCACTCAGCATGTGTGCCAAAGACAAGGAACCATTCTGCAAAGCAAACAGGCAGCTCAGCCCTCAAGAGAGGGATGCAGGGCGTACCACCACTGCCATCCCAGAAGGCGTGCTCACTGGACTTGTTTCTGGTTCTGTAGCAGGGAGGCTGAGGCTCAGAAAAGGCAACGGACATCCCCACTGTTACACAGTGTGTGAGTGGTAAGGCTAGGATCCTCCTGCCTTGCAGTTCAGGACCCAGAACCTTCCCCTCTGCTCCCACAGTTAGGGGTACCGCACTGGCAACTGGGAGGCCTGGGTTCTAGTCTTGGCTCTACCACACACTTGCTATGTAAACTTGAGCAAGTCTCAACATCACTGAGCCTCAGTTTACTCATCTGTAAAATGGAAGTAACAATTATGGTGAGAAACACAGCTACTGTGACAAACAAGCGAGATCATAGACAAAACATGCTTTGTTGAGCGTGCAGCTACTGGGGATGTTATCATCATCAACATGGGATAATGGAGTGGGGGAAGTGTAAAAGTGGAGCAGGGGAAGAAATGGAATGGCCGCCCCACCTGGCCCCCATCCACCCTGAGCACCTCCCCAGCACTGTCCTCCCAAGCAAGTTAGGGCCAGGGCGCTCCCAACCCCCATTACCTCTGCAGCAGGCTGAGCACCCACAACCTCAGCAAGCTTGCAAACATGGACACTCTCACCTGCTCAGTTAGATGGTACACGTAGACTCTGCCTTCCTCTCCATGAATGTGGTAGAATGGAGCCGCCACCAGCAACAAGTCTGTGGTCCCATCCATGTCAATGTCCACAGGACACAGCTCTGAGCCAAAATAGGATCCCATCTACAGCCCAGGAAGAACTCAGCTCACAAGGGTGCTGGGGAGGCCTCTCTGATACCCCTCAGCAAGGCTAGAGTCCTGTTCCTGCTCTGCCTGGACCACCAATTTGGGTCATTCCACATCAATCTGTTCACGAGAGAAACCTAGAAGCGTGGGTGAGTGGCCATATTCCCGAGGGAGGAAGCCAGGTGATAATTAGACACACAGAGCTGGGGCAGTGGCACTGCTTTCTGCCCGAGCTCTGTCCAGGCTGAGGTGATAACCCTTGGTGTGCCTTGAAGCCTGCCCCATTCCCTCTGGCACTGCCAGGTCCTCCATCTATAATAATGGGAGCATCCTTCTCATGTACCTGTTCTCCCTCCAGCACTGGCACAAAGTTGGTCTCTTTGCCCTCCTTCTGGAGCTCAAACACAGCCCCCCGCTGCTTGTACCGTGGAGCCCCTGCCACATAGGAGATGCCACAGGCCTTGTACAGCAGGGCCACTGAGTAACCTGGGAGGGAGGAGGTGGTGGTGGTCATTGGGAGCTCCCGGGCCACTCCTTAGACCACCCCCCCCCCCACTTTCCCAGCCAGTCTTTCAAAGTAGCCTGGACAGGGGAAAGCAGATCTGGAGAAACTGTCTTTCTCATCCTTTTAAAAACTGGCACCAGCAGGTGGTCCCACTTAGCCACTGTGGCTGGTCACACACATGTGCCCCATCACATAGAGCTGATATATCATTTATACAGCTTCACTCAAAATATACTCCTTCACACACATTCACCACCCATGTTCATCATGCCCACGGTATATGAGGACCAAGGAGATGGGTGAAGGGTCACCCACAACTCCTGTTAGTGGCAAGGCCCCACCTCCTCAGGGCCACCCTGAGCTTCAGTGCCAAGGAGGTCCTGTTCTCATCCAGAAGGCCCTAAGTCTCAGCCTCAAGGGTCCCTAACCAAGGCCCATCCCTCAGTCCATGTGACTGCCCAGAGCCTGCCCTAACTGGAAGGCCCAGTGCAGGCTACTGTGCAGCCTCAGTGTCCCTGTGTAGGCCCCACCCTCCCTCATGGCATCTCCAGGCCTCACCTAGATAGCTGTACTGTGCCGTCTTGGTATCTGCTACAGTCTGGTTCAGAAAGCGACCCCGGCAGCTGTGCAAGTTGTAGAGCAGTGCTCCCCCTGACCAGTTAAAGGCCCCAACAGCTCCGAGCAGCACCTGCCCCTACAGGGGATGAGGGTTGGAGGCCATCTGAGAGGGAGGGGCCAGGGCCAGCCACAGCAGCCATGGGCCTACCAGCCAGGGCCACAAACCTTAGGCTGGGGGTGGGGAATGTTCAGTGATCTCTGACCACCTGGCCAGAAATGCAGGAGGAAGGTGAAATGGCAAATATCCGGTTCCTGCCTTGTACCCATGACCCGCCCAGGGCAACTGTCCTTCCAGTGCCAGTCACCCCCGGGGCAGAAATCTGATCAGGGCCACAGATGATGGGCACTAAAACAAGGTATGGGTGAGTAAGACAGAGCTCATGTCCGTCTGTACAGGTTGCTCAGCCTGTGTCTGGTACCCAAGGCCCATCTGTGCTGAGTAATCTGCTAGCCGTCGTTCAACCTGTGTGCAAGGCTGATGCCCTCACCAGGCCTGCATCTTTCCCCACCTGTGAGGAATAGCGCCTCCAGAGAGGGGTATTCAACGTGGTAGGCAAGACACCCAAGCCAAAGTCGTGTTCGTAGAGCATGTTAAGAGGAAACTGCTCAGTCTTCAAGCACACAGAACAAAACTGACCCTTGTAATAGATATGGCCATTCTTTTGTCTATGTCAAAGGTCCAGATAGGGGCAAGCAAGTACAAGAGTTTTCCTTTATCCTAAAAGGGCTCCTTCAGAGGCATCATTACAGGAGGGCAGAGCCTTGTGCTGTGAGCCAGGGGTCCCTGAGTCCCTGGGTGTCACTGAGGCCCTTCCTCTATGACGAGCCTGCCTGGTGCTGAGTTCACTACATACCTCATCCAGGATCTGGGCACTGAACCCGATCTGTGCCAGCTGGTAGTGGAGGGCCTCTCCAACAGTGCCTAGAAGCCAAGAAGTCCAGTGAGACACTGCTGTGGGCTGAGGTGAAGGGAGAAACTAAGTCAGGGAAAGGGCCAGTCTGACCTCATATCCAGAGGGAACGATGTTCAGAATAATGAGACATACACCAGGCTGAGAATGGAGACCTGCTCCTGCTTTAGTATCTACTGGAAGAGTAAGCTTGGGCAGCTCACTCCCTCTTTCTGGGCCTCAGTTTCGTCATTTGTGAGCACCTGAGAGTGGGATCCATGTCCCAGTCACCTTTTCTCCAGCCCTTAAGCCTCTCATCAGAGGTTCGGGTAATTCTGGGGAAGCGACAAGGGCTGGGGATATTGTTACCTTTTTAGAAATGGAAGAGTTGAAGCTCAGAGAGGTGATAGGAGTTGCCCAGATAGCCATATGGAGGTAGGACAGGGGTGGGGCTGACGTACAAGGCTTGGCCTCTTGCCAGAGGCTGAGGGGACCACGCTGGAGCCCTCACCTTCCATGTGAATGATATTCTGCTGCAATTTGCTCAGCAGTCCATCCAGGGCTGTATAGTTGTTTACTGTGAATGCATGTCTGTCATCGGGGTCTGAGGCAATCAGCTCCAGTTCCTCGCGGGTCTTATTACTCTTGAATGCATTTCCCACCTGCACAGAGGCCCTGGGTCAGTGGGTTAGCACCGTGAGGGCTGGCTGGTTCCCAGGCCCAGAGAGCTCTCCAGGCCCTGGAGGAGAGGGCTGAGCCCCTCTGCTGGCCTTCCGGGCACTTCACCACCTGTCTCTTTCCCTTGCTCCCTGTTCTCCCGCACACACCGCTTCCTTCTCACACCACGTTCATTCTCACCTCTGCACATGCTGTGCCCTTTGCCTGCAGAGCCCTTCTACCTCCCCTGCACTCTAGGCCAGCTACTCGTGTTTGGCCTCCAACACTTAGCTTAGCATCATGTCCTCCAGGAACCTTCCCTGATGTTCTTTTGGGATCACTGAGTGTCTACTGCTCTCCCCATCACTGCTGGGTGAGTGAACTGTGACCACGATTGGGAAACAAGCCCTCTGTGTGAGGACCCAAGTGGGATGGGGGAAGTGCAGGACTGGGAGAAGTTGGTGAGAGTCCGGGAGTAGAGCAAGCCCCTATCAGGAACCCTGGCTCCTCCCCACTCCAGGCTGACCAGGTCAGGAGGTGCCCCACCCCCACTCCTAGCACTTACCCCAATGGCAAAGCGCTCAACACCTTGCATCTTTGGGGAACTGATGACAGCTGTGAGGTTGAGTGGATCCCCAAATATGTCCCCATCGGTGAGTACCACTATGACCTTGGATGCCTTTTTTCTGGAGCCATAGCTTGGCGTGAAGATGTTGTCTCTAAGTAGGGGAGCATAAATAAAGAGGAGAACCTTGCCAGAGGGATACTGAACTCTGGGGAGATTTTACTCACTGACCTGTTTTAGAATTGGAGAAGATTAAGGAGCCCTCTGAAATGAGGAACAAAAGCTCAAAGAGGGGTGGTGATGCCCCCTGTAACACATAGCAGGGCCAGGTGGAGGGGAGGCTGAGACATACCTAGCCCCTCACCTCCTCCCACAGAGAGGTGCTGGACAGCAGAGTCTATTCTGTGTTCATGTGTGGGAATGACAATGATATTAATAAACACTGGCTAATATTTACATAGTACTTACATGCCACGCACTGTTGTAAGCACTGTACATATTTTTTTAATTTCTTTTTTTACTTTTATTTATTTTTGAGAGACAGAGTGAGACAGAGCATGAGCAGGGAGAGACAGAGAGAGAAGAAGACACAGGATCTGAAGCAGGCCCCAAGCTCTGAGCAAGCATTCAGCACAGACACTGCTGTGGGGCTTGTACCCACAAACTTTGAGATCATGACGTGATCTGAAGTCAGACACTTAACTGACTGAGCCACCCAGGAGCCCCAAATACTATACGTATTTTAACCCCTTTAATCCTCACAAAATCCTACAAGACAAATACTATTATTTCTGTAAGCTCATTTATTTATTTTGAGAGAGAAAGGGAGCATGCAGAGGGAGAGAGAATCCCAAGCAGCCTCCACCTGTCAGTGCAGAGCCTGACACGGAGCTCGAACTCACAAACTGTGAGATCATGACCTGAGCTGAAATCAAGAGTCAGATACTTAACTGACTGAGCCACCCAGGTGCCCCTAACAAGCATTATTAGTATTCTCATTATAAAAGTGAGGCAACTAAAGCACAGGCAGGTTAGGTAACTCACCCAAGGTGAGTACAAAGCAGAGCTGAGACTGAACCCATACAGCATGGCCACGAAGCCCGTCCCTATAAGTACCATGCACTAGTGCTGCTCACAATGGGAGTCTTTAGAAGGATTTCTGGAGGATGTCTGGGGTGTCAGTCATTAGCAAAGGCTAGATTGAAAGACCTCACATATTCCCCTCAGCCAAAGAAGAGCTAGAACCTGATCCTCTCCTCCTCACAGCTCTGTTGAGCCACCTCTGCAAGCATGACTCCTCAGAGCCTCTGGGCAGGGCCATGAGCTGGCACCCAGTAGGTGCCTAGGTAATTCCCACTACCCTCATACTTACAAGACATGCTGTATGGCAGAAGCAGTCTTGGTGACATTCCCCACCTGAGTGATGTTCTGGACTCTGGCGAGAGAAGCCATCACATCCTGGCTGTCCCGAAGATCAAACTCAGTCTGGATCACTTCCCCATATTGCACAAGGGCAAAGCTGCACTATAGAGGAGGAGCCAAGGTGGGGCGGCTGTTGGCAGAGTCGCCATGCCCGAAGCTGCCCCTGCCCCTTAGATGGTTCCTCCTGGAAGCAGTGGAAGAATCCACCCATTTCTCCTTTGCTCCAGGCAGGAGGAGATGTTAAGGCAGAGGGAAATCTCTAAGCAAGGAGAGGTGGAAGAAGGTATAATAGTAATGGATCACAGTGAATCACAGACTTTTCCCTGAAACCATGTCTCCATGGTTTGGCCATGTGACAAACTTTGGTCAGTGGGACACCAGAGATGTGATACAATTAGAAACTTGAAAAGTACATGCAGGCACTGAGTCTTGCCCTCTTGGAATACTGTAGCTGTGAAAAAGTTGAGCTGGCCTGCTGGAGGCACATGGCCCAAACAAGTAAGGCCATCTTAGGCCATCCAGTTAGGCAGCAGGATGTCTGAAGCTGCACGAGTAACTCCAGGCAAGGCCGGCAGAAGAGCTGAATCCAGCTGAATCCAGCCGAAATAGCTGCCCCCACAGAACTGTGAGCAAATAAACGGTTGTTGTTTTGAGGTAGTTTGTTCACGGCAATAGAGAACTGATAGGCTGTGAGTCTAGTTCTTAGGGAAGCCCACCTGAAAACACCTCTCATAGAAGTTCCTCATCATGTTGGAGATGAAGTCTTTGGCTCTCTGGAAGTCTGGGGGGTCGATGCTTCCTGAGCCATCTAGGATGATGGCAATCTCAGTGCCTGGGCCAAGACAGGGAGCATGTTAGGACTGGGTGTGGAATATGAGATGGGAGTGAGGGCAGCAGGGCACCCACCCCATTCAGGCCCTGAGCGCTCAATTCAGGTAGGAAGTTGGTAAAGTTCCCGAGGGTGAAGACTTTGTCTCAGAGGCAGAGAGAGCCAGAGCTACTCAGGCTCTGACTTTCTGAGTGAGTCACTCCCACAGCACCTGCTCTTCAGGCCTCAGTTTCCCCCATCCATTCTATGGCTAGGTCTATAGAATCCAGCCACTGCTTCCCATCTTCCAGACCTAGGCACACCTCAGTCCTGGAGGCCGCCAGCCTAGGGGTCAGCTCTGACAGCCTCTGGGAACAACCCAGATCTGCCTCTTCTCACCATCTGCTTCATCGTCATCATCATCCTCTTGTGGCTTCAGAGCCCGACGCCACCTGGCTGTCCTCTCTATCCTGCCATTCTTGTTCCAGCAGTCTCTGGCATCCACATGTGTATTGGGATCTAGGAGATTTTCTTTAAAAACGCATACAGAAGAACTCAGTGTCAGATGGCCTTCTTGTTCACCTCTGGGCAGGCCCAAACTTAGCTCTGCTCTGATTCTCTTCACAGGGGCCTAGGCTTGCCTTGCCCTCTCTGGGTCTCCATGTCCCTCTAATAGCAACCATGCCTCTTCCTGGAGACCCAAGGAGATCTCTTTAGAGCTGTCTAAGGTCAGTCAGTGTCCAATCCTTACCAAGGTCAGAGAAGTAGACCTGGGCCTGGGGTTGGAAGTTGTTGGCTAATAGGCTGCAGGTCCCTGTGAGTTCTGAGATGAGGCTGTGGGGCTTCCGAGACTGCACCTGAATACAGATCTGGGAGAGAGGGGGAGAGTAGGAGGGGGAAGCCTAGGTCATCTCCAGTACAATCCCCATAATCACTGCCACATCATCACCCCCATTACAGAATCAAGTGCCTCAACCAAGCAGAAGATGCAGGAAAGTTTGCTCACCCCTCATCAGGGGTAAGAGTCGGTACTGGGGCCAAAGCTGAAGTTAAGCACCTAGGTCAGTGTGCTGGGTCATGGAGTACCCAGATCAGAGCCATGGTTGGCCCTGGGGTCGGTCCCAGGGAGGCAGCTGGGCTCAGCCCTGAGAGAATAAGCCAGTCAGACTGTTATCAACACCGGTCAACTATAGGGTAAGCTCCACCTTCCCTGAACCCCTCCATCATCCCACCGCATGCACACTCACCAAAACACTGTGGTGGTTCCGGACAACTGTCACTCCCCGGTACCTTCCCTTTGGGATGGGGGCGTGCTCTGAAAGAGTTAAGCCCAGGTAAGGTGGGAGGGATGCTGGGAGGCTACCCTACAGCCAACATCAGAGGTCACATGATGGTCAGGGCCCCGTAAAGAACTATTGGCCACTCAGAGCAGGCTCTAGAAGCTGGTTGTAGGACCTTTAAGCACAGGCCTGGACATGCTCAAGGCAAAGTGCTTATTCCCTGGGCTTATTCACTGACTCATTCAACAAATGTCCAGTGATGTCTGCTCTGTGCCTAGCCCCAAGCCAGATGGAGATAGAGATCTAGACACAACCGAGGCCTGGTACTTGACTTACAGGGGCTCCCAATTAGGAAGGGCAGGAGGGTAGAGAAGCAGTAGCTGGTGGGTGGGTGTAGCACCAGGGAGGTGTGAAAGATGCTAAAGGACCGGCTATATGGACCAAAGAACTCTCCACTCTCAAAATTCTATTTCTGGGGAATCTTACTGCCTGAAGACCCTAGAGTGAAAGTGTAGCTCATTCCTCTCCCTCCACACTGTGGACCTCAGGAGACTCATTTTTGAGCCATAGGATCACCCAGTTATGCTACCAGCCTGCATCCCCTTCTGAAGCAGAAACTGAGGCTGTTCAACACCATGCCTCTCATAGAGACAAGGATCCTACCATATACAGCTGAGGGGTCACCAGCAAATGTGGGCCTTGAGTTGAACTGGGTGCAATGGTAGAGTTGGTTAATAAGTGAATTAGTTCATTTGTTCATTCATTCAAACAGCTTTATTGAGTACCGAATATATGCCAGTCCCCATGCTAGATTTTAGGATGGCCACAGGTTAGGAGGGGTAAAGTTGAATTCCACTGAGGTGTGATGAGTTGGGACATGTTAGGTTCTGAAATCAGATAGACTCAGGTTTGCCAACTGTAGTGCCGCCAACACTAGATTCATGACCTTAGTCATATTGGCAATCAAAGGACTGCTCTGAACTGTAGCTTCCTCTTCTATAAAATGGAGTGATTTTGAGAATTGAAAGGGAAAAAAGCACTTAGCAGAGTGCCAGGCACATAGTGAGCACACAATACATTTTAGGTATCATTTTTTTTAGGACCAGGTCTGGAAAGGCGGGCTGGGGATTTGGGTTGGGTTGGGATGGGATTGGCTTTAGGATAGAAAGCCTGTGGGTGGTGGTGGAATCTAAAGTGGGTCTGGGTTCAAATGGTTTAGGCCAGATTCCTCAAAAGGAGGTCCACGGAATATTCCCCGGAGTGGAGGTTGACTTACCTACTGGTTGGCAAAGAATCTCATCCTGGATGAGGGAACAACGATGAAGGGGGTCTGTTGTCCTGTTGGTTTGAGGACTGGTGACCAGGAGCCTGAGTGGGAACGTAGACAGCAAAGTTGAGCTGGCCAATGAAAGCTTCTCCTTTCTGCCTGCCGAGGCACAGTCTTCCCACTCCAGGCCCCACTCCAGGCTCACAAGCTCCCTATATGGAAACTAATGGAGGAGATCCAGACTTGGGTCCCAGCCCAGAATGGCAGACTTTGCAACTTTGCATTATGTGAAAAGCATTTGTTCAGCATTTATCTTTACACAGTTCGGGGGGGGGGGGGGGGAAGGTTAAATGCATCTGCTCTCTTCCTGCTGACCCACCCTGACAGAAATGGGAGTGGTATTGATGGTAAATAAAAACTCTCTGCTCTTTAGGGAGGGGGTGGGTAGGTACTAGGAAGCCATCCACAGGACAGCTGGTCCTGTCAGGGGCAGTGCTGGCTTCCTAGTGGCTGCCAGGGGAACTGACCCACCTGGCTTCAGTGATGGTATTTCCTGAGAAAAGTATCCTGGCACCCCTATGCAATGGGTCAGTCAGAAATGGAGGTTTGATTCCAACTCATTCTTTGAAGCCAGCATTACCTTGATTCCAAAACCAAAGACCCCACTACAAAGGAGAGTTACAGGTCAATATCCTTGATGAACCTGGATGCAGAAAATTCTCAGCAGGATACTAGCAAATGAATTCAATAGAAGATCAAAATAATTATTCACCATGATCAAGTTGGATTTATTCCTGGGCTGCAGGGCTGATTCAATAATCACAAATCAACCAACATCATACATCACATTATTAAAAGAAAGGATAAGAACCATATGATTCTTTCAATAGATGCTGAAAAAGCCTATGACAGAATACAGCATCTTTTCTTGATAAAAACCCTCAAGAAAGTGGGGATAGAAAGAACATAACTTAATATCAAAAAAGCCATATATATGGGGCGCCTGGGTGGCTTAGTCGGTTAAGCGTCCGACTTTCGCTCAGGTCATGATCTCGCGGTTCGTGGGTTCGAGTCCCGCGTCGGGCTCTGTGCTGACTGCCAGCTCAGAGCCTGGAGCTTGTTTCAGTCTGTGACTCCCTCTCTCTCTGACCCTCCCCTGCTCACGCTGTCTCTCTCTCTCTCTCCTAGAAATAAATAAAACATTAAAAAAAATTTTTAAAAAAAAGCCATATATGAAAGGCCCACAGCTAATATCCTCGATGGGGAAAAACTGAGAGCTTTCTCCCTAAGGGAAGGAAGATGACAGGGATGTCCACCCTCAGCACTGTTGTTCAGTATAGTACTGGAAGTCCTAGCCTCAACAATCAGACAACAACCAAAAAATAATGAAAGCCATCCAAATCGGCAAGGAAGAAGTCAAACTCTCACTCTTCACAGATGACATGATACTCTACATGGGATATCTGAAAGACTCCACCAAAAAAACTGCTAGAGCTGATAAACAAATTCAGCAAAGTTGCAGGATATAAAAACAATGTACAGAAATTGGTTGCATTCTTTACAACGATAATGAAGCAGCAGAAAGAGATATCAAGGAATTGATCACATTTACAATTATACCCAAAACCATAAGATACCTAGGAATAAACGTAACCAAAGAGTTAAAAGACCTATATACTGAAAACTATAGGATGCTTATAAAAGAAAGTTAAGAAGACACAAAGAAATGGAAAAACATTCTGTGTTCATGGATTGGAAGAACAAATATTGTAAAATGCCAATACTACCTAAAGCAATCCACATGTTCAATGCAATCAATATCAAAATAACACCAACATTCTTCACAGAGCTAGAACAAACAATCCTAAAGTTTGTAGGGAAAAAGACAAGACCCAGAATAGCCACATAATGTTGAAAAAGAAAACCAATGCTGGAAGCATCACAATTCTGGACTTTAAGCTATATTACAAAGCTGTAATCATCAATACAGTATGGTACTGACACAAAAACAGATGAACCTGGATGCAGAAAATTCTCATAGATCTATGGAACAGAATAGGGGACCCAGAGATTGACCCACAAATATACGGCCAACTAATCTTTGACAGAGCAGGAAAGAGCATCCAATGAAAAAAAGAAAAGAAAAAAAAAAAGACAGTCTCTTCAGCAAATGGTGCTGGGAAAACCAGATAGTGACATGCAGAAGAATGAACCTGGACCATTTTCTTACACCATACACAAAAATAGATTAAAATGAACAAAAGACCTAAATGTGAGAGAGGAAACCATCAAAATCCTACAGGAGACAACAGGCAAAAACCTCTCTGACCTCACTACAGCAACGTCCTACTTGACATGTCTCTGGAGAGAAATAAAAGCAAAAGTGAACTATAGGGACCTCATCAAGATATAAAGTTTCTTCACAGCAAATGGAAAAATCAACAAAATAAAAGGCAACCAAGAGAATGGGAGAAGATATTTAAATAAATAAAGAGTTAGTATCCAAAATCTATAAGGAACTTACCAAACTCAAAACCCAAAAGACAAATAATCTAGTGAAAAAATGGGCAAAAGACATGAATAGACACTTTTCCAAAGACATCCACATGGCTCACAGACACATGAAAAGATGCTCAACATCGCTCAACATCACTCAACATCAGGGAAATAAAATCAAACCCACAGTGAGATATCACTTCCCGTCTGTAAGAATGGTGAAAATGAACAACTCAGGAAACAATAGATGTTGGCAAGGATGCTGAGAAAGGGGAACACTGTTGACACTGTTGGTGGGAATGCAAACTTGGAAAACAGTATGGAGATTTCTCAAAAAGTTAAAAATTGAGCTAGCCTATGACTCAGCAATTGCACCGCTAGGTATTTATCCAAAGGATACAAAAATGCTGATTTGAAGGGGTACATGCACCCCAATGTTTATACAGCACTATCAACAATAGCCAAATTATGGAAAGAGCCCAAATGTCCACTGACTGATGAATGGAGCAACAAGATGTGGTGTGTGTGTGTGTGTGTGTGTGTGTGTGTGTGTGTGTAATGAATACTACTCAGTGATAAAAAAAAAAAAGCATGAAATCTTGCCATTTGCAACAACGTGAATGGAGCTAAGGGGTATTATGCTAAGTAAAACAAGTTAGTCAGAGAAAGACAAATATCATATGGCTTCACTCATAGGTGGAATTTGAGAAACTCAATGGATGAACATAGGGGAAGGGAAGGAAAAACAAGATAAAAACAGAGAGGGAGGCAGGGGCGCCTGGGTGGCTTAGTCGGTTAAGCGTCCGACTTTCGCTTAGGTCATGATCTTGCGGTTTGTGGGTTCGAGCCCCGCGTCGGGCTCTGTGCTGACTGACAGCTAAGAGCCTGGAGCCTGTTTCAGTCTGTGACTCCCTCTCTCCCTGACCCTCCCCTGCTCACGCTGTCTCTCTCTCTCTCCTAGAAATAAATAAAACATTAAAAAAATTCTTAAAAAAAAAAAAAAACTTTTTAATGTTTATGTTTGAGAGAGAGAGAGAGAGCACACACATGCATGAGGAGGCACGATTGACAGCATATGCTGTCAGCACAGATCTCAATGTGGGGTTTGAACCTATGAACTGTGAGATCATGATCTAAGCCAAAGTTGGATGCTTAACCAATGGAGCCACCCAGGTGCTCCACCATAAGAGACTCTTTTTTGTTTATTTAAAATTTTTTCTTTAACATTAATTTATTGTTGAGAGACAGAGAGAGGCAGAATGCAAGTGCGAGAGGGGTAGAGAGAGGGGGAGACCCAGAATCTGAAGCAGGCTCCAGGATCTGAGCTGTCAGCACAGAGCTGGACATGGGACTCGAACCCATGAACCGTGAGATCATGACCTGAGCCAAAGTCGGACATTAACCAACTGAGCCACCAGGCACCCCCACCATAAGAGACTCTTAAATACAGAGAACAAACTAAGGGCCACTGGAGGGGAGGTAGGTGGGTGGATGGGTTAAATGGGTGATGGGCATTAAGGAGGGCATTTTTTGGGATGAGCACTGGGTGTCATATGTAAGAAATGAATCACTGGGTTCTACTCCTGAAGTCAAGACATCAAGTATATGTAAACTAGCTTGAATTTAAAAAGAAAAAGAAATGGAGTTTGAGGGGGGAGCATCTCACCCTCATTAAAGCAGCCTCTAAAAATAGTCCCAAGCCCAGAGAGACAGCAAAGTTCAGTTTTAGCCTAGGCATTCTCACTATCCACGCTGCCCAGGGAAAACTGGTCTGCCTCAAAACAGAGGTTTTGAGTAGGGGGTACTGAGGAAGGGGCCCTGAGGCTGGGCCTGGTAACACTGAACCAGGTCTAAGATCTTTGTGCTGAGGGCAGTAGGAAGCCATGGAGGACCCGATAAAGGGGATTAGTTTGTACTTTCAAAAAGGTCATCATGCGGCTGTGGTGGACTGGGTGACAGGAGTGAGGTACCATCTCCACTTCCTTGCTTCCCATCACTCTATTGTAATTATAACATAGATCTTTTACTTACCTCCATGGATTAATAATAATAATAAAGTCTATACCTGTGTATATGCCCCCAACCCCAGTTTAACCCACCCCAAGCTGATTCCACCCTCTGATACAGCTCCTGTCAAGGTCAACAGTAGTCTCCACATTGCCAAATACAATGGACATCTTTTTGTCCTCATCTTCGTCAACCTCTCAGCAGCCCTGGACATGTGCCCATCTCCACCTTGAAATGCTTTCTTCTTGATTTCCCCCTACCTCTCTCAATACTCTTTCTCAGACTCTTTTGTGGGCTTCTTCACTGTCTAACTTCTCAATGTTGCTGGAACCTTAGGACTTGGTCCCTGTTGTCCTTTCCAGCACACTCTCCCTAGTGATCCCTGCCAGTCCCATGACTTCAATACACCTATAAATGCTGAACTTCTGTGGCCCTAGAGTCCCTCCACCAGAAGTCAGACCAGCATAGCTGTAGGAAATACAATAACGCCTCCACCGCAGATGTCCCTGTGCTAATCCCCAGAACCTGTGAATGCACTACTTGTTATGGCTAAAGGGATTTTGTAGACTTGATTAAGTTAAGGATCTTGAGATGAGGGAAATAATCCTGGATTATCTAGGTAGACCCCGTGTTATCACAAGGGTCCTTATAAAACGAAGGCAAGAGTCAGAGAAAGATCTGAAGATGCTACACTGCTCGTTTTCAGGATGAAGGAAGAGGCCAAAAGCCAAAGAATGCAGATTGCTTCCAGAAACTGAAAAAGGTGAGGAAACAGACTCTCCCCTTGAGCCGCCAAAAGAAACACAGCTCTACTAACACCTTGATTTTAGCCCATTAAGACCCATTTTGGATTTCTGACCTCCAGAACTGTAAGACAATACATTTGTGTTGTTTTCAGCCACAGATTTTGTGGTTGTTACAGCAGCAATAGGAAACAAATACAATTACCAACCACCTACCGTCTAATAGGCATCTCAAACTTTAGAATGTCCAAACCGAGCTTGGGGTCTTGTCCTACCAAGCCTATGCTTTTCCATCTTCCCAGAAGTAATAGATGGTAAAACTAACCACTAAATTCTAAAGCCTGAATCCTGAAGGCATCTTTGCTTCATCTTTTCACTCATCCCTGCATCAAGTCCATCAGTAAACCCTGTGGATCCTTCCTCCAAACTATATCCACAGAGCATCTCTTCTCTCCGTTTCCCCATCACCATCCTGGCCACCACCATCTTGCCCGGTCTATGGTAATAGCCTCCTAACTGGTAGCATTTGTTCTTGAAACTGACCCTTGTAGTTTACACCCTGTCACTCTCCTGCTTCAGTAGCTTCCCATGTGCTTAGAAAGAGTCCATACTCCTTGATACAGCTCACAGGGCCTTGCACAGTCTGGCCTCTCCCCTCCCCTCTCCTTTGCTCTCCAAGTTCCAACTCTACTCTGGCTGCCCTCTGTTCCTTGACAGCCCTAGTTCTTTCCTACCTCAAGCCCTCTACCTTGCTGTGCCCTTTGCCTGGGAGCCCTACCTTTCACTCTCCAAAACTGGCTTATTTTCATCCCCTGGCCTTGCTTAACTGTCACCTCCTCATAAATGCTTTCTCCAGCCAGCCCCAGTTCACAACACAGCTACTGTTTCATGTCACCCTGTTTAATTTTCTTCTCAGAACTTGTTATGTCTGATAATATCCTCTTTCCTCACTTGTGTGCTTGTTATCGGTCTCCCCCACTAGACTGTAAGTTCCTCAAGAATCATGTCTACCTTGTTCACCATGTTATTTCCAGGGCATGGAAGAATGTCTGGCACAGAGCTAGGGCTTGGTAAATATGGTTAAATAAAGACTGAATGACAGCCCAGGCAGCAGGTAAGGAGGCTAATGTGGAGCAGGGCTGAAGAGCAGAGAGCACGTGTAGCTGAGCTCTGTGGGCTTTGCAGCTGAGCTCCCAAAATAGGTGACCTGCTTAGTAACGCTGCCTCTGCTCCAGACCTCTCCCCAGCCTGAGCCACAGCCCTTTGTCTAACACCTCATTCCCAGTCTCCAACAAAGATGGGCTTAGAACTAGTCTCTACCCCAGATCATGTTTTGGTGGGGTAAGTCCAGGCCCGGAATAGCCTCGGCTCTCCTTCCTCCTTCATGCCATTACCCAAGCTATTTCCTTTGCCTGTAACATACTCCTACCTCCTTTTCCTGCCAAAATCATTCTAAACACCAGCTCCTCAGGAATTCTTCCCAAAGGAACAACTTGACCCCCTCCAAGCCCTCCAGGTAGCCTTGACTACTGGAACCCACTCCCATACTCACCTAGACTGTGAGTTCCCAAGAGACTACCATATACAGCTGTCCAGGCTGTGCAAGGTTGCCATTCATATCACAGTCATGTGACATTGTGGCCTGGGGCCCAGTATGAGCTGCCTCTGTTGTCTCCCATTTTACTCTCTCCCACCCAGCCACCATGGTGAGTAGTCTTTTGATCTCCAGGTTCATTGACTGAATGACTGACTAACTAAACAATAATCAAACCTATCATCAGCTCATAGCCTCATGGACGCTATTATACCCTGGACTGGAAGCAGGCCATTTCTTGCCTTCGCCTGCCTCTAACCTGTCTCTGCTTGGAGTCTATTCCCATATCTCACAGGGAAAGGCATTCTTTTTTTTTCTCCAAGTTTTATCATAGTTTTTTTTTTAATTTACTCTTTATGGTTTCATTTGCATTTACTGAAGTATAATTAACATACAGTGTTATATTACTTTCAGGTGTGGAAGGTCTTCTTTCTGTTCCACTCATCTCACCCTATAGCAACCAAACCCATGATGCAGTGAGCCGTGGCTGCTATATTTTATAGAGAAACAGGACAAGGGAGTGAGAGGTACACACCGCCCTCTCACAGGGGACCAGCCTGTTCCTCTTTCTGTGGCCCTGGGGCAGCCAGAGGTGCATTTCCTGCCCTGCATGGCACGCCTATAGTCTTGGGCTTCACCATTTGTGGCAGGAACCAAGAAGTGCCTCCCACCACATCCTCCCATGAGCCCTCTCTTCAGCAGATGTTCAGGGAGGTTTTCATGAGCCCAGCTAGGCTCCTCTTGCACCCAAGGTGGTCTCAGAGCCTCCTGCTCCAGGAGCTTCAAGCTCCTCTCGTCCACCATGTCCTCTCAGCATGGCTTCTGAGAGGCAGGGCCCTGCTGAGGTACTGGTGGGAGGGGACTGGGCAAAAGATGGTCACAGGTAATTGAGACTGACACCTGGCCCTCACGAGCATATGGAGCAGCCAGAATGCTCATGCACTGCAAGGTCGGAAAAATGGATGTTGGCCCAATGCATATTATGCCCGATAAAAGGAAGTACCCTTGCACCTCAAAATAAAGTTCATAGCAGCAAAATCTGTCCAAGGAAACAGCCCAAATGCCCATCATCAGCTCTGTTCACATGATGGAAAACTCTAGCAATGAAAATAAGTATCACTGTCTCAGGCAATACCACATTCAAAATTCACAGACCGTATATTGAGGTCTGACATAAAAAGACCACATATGGTATGCCTCATTTACAAGTTCAAGAACAGGCAAAACTAATCCAGGGAAATGGAGGTCAGAGCGCTGGTTAATTCTTGGCAGGGGATGTGCCTGGAAGGGAGCACCAGGCTAGAGCGGGATTAGGTGAGGTTGCTAATGCTCTGCTCCTTCATCTGGATGCTACTTACATAGGTGGTTCACTTGGCCAGCATTCACTGTGCTACAGGCTCATGATGGGTGCATTTTTCTGTGTGGCAAATGTCCATAAAATTTCACCAAAACAAATGACAACAAACACCAATTCATCTTCCTGCAGCCAAAAACTTGTTAACAACAAACTTCTCCTCTCCCCTCCCTGCTTCAAACCTTTCTGGCTCCTCAAACCCTTGATGCCTGGGTAACCAGGCACTATCCACTTCTCCCAACCTCCTCCTCATGACATTCAGCTTCAACCACCTGACATCTTCTGTTCCTTGACTTTGCTCAGGCAGGTTTCTGGCCTTCTGACCACACTGCTCTCAGCTGCGCTATCCCCCTCTCCTGCCTTCTCACACTAATTCCTACTCATCCCCTTCGTCCCAGTGTTGATGCACACCCAGTGACTGGAGGGTACACCTGCCTCTATGTCTCCAAAGTGTCCTGGACCAGAGCAGCCATCACTCCTCTTGTCACTGCCTACCTCGTCTGTCTCCTTCATGAGCCATGGAGTTCCATGGGGCAGGGACTGCGCCTGTTTCACTATTGGCTCCTCACACTTTGCCTGGCATTGAGTGGCTGTTCCATAAATACTTGCTGAATGAACAAACAAACGAACAAACTGGCCCTGCCATCACCATTTGCATGGTCACCAGCCTCTTCACTCTACAATGAGGAAACCATAATCCAGTAAGGGGCCCAAGCCTGCTTGGCCGGGTCATGGTCAAAGCTGCAGGGCCATAAGGTTGCCTCAGGAGCTGCTACTGCCCACCCATCCTCCACCAAACAGAGCTCCTACTCTGCACAAATCAGGAATGTGGGGAGCCCTGCTCACCCAGAAACCTCGAGCTCCTCACCTGGTCTGCCCCTAAGCCCATCTGGATGCTGGGCTCATCCGTGCTGGGTAAGAAGGAGACCCTTGACCCATGACTAGAAGCAAAGCAAGCAGGGAGGGGGAAGGGACTGGCTTGGGGTCAGGGCACCAGTACAGCTGGGTCACAGAGCAAGCACAGAGAAAGCCATACAACCACGATGAACAGAAAGGAAAGTAAAAATTGCTCTAGATTAAAAAAGAATAAAGAGACACAACAATACGTGACACAGGAACCTTGACTGGATCCTGGCTTCAAAACAAAGCAGCTCTAAAAGTTATTTTGGTGACAATAAGGGAAAAAAAACTAAAGACATGCTTCTACATTAGCATATCACCACTATCACCAGCTGATATAATGCATATTTTGCTTGCTTGCTTATTGTCTATCTCCTGGAGCCAAAGAATTGTTGTCTATTTTGCTCCCTGCTGTGAGCCTTTGGAGCCTCTTTAGGGCTTGGCACACAGTAGGTACTCCATACAAAAATTTGCTGAGGAAATGACCACGGTATATATAATTCTACAATTTGCCTTTTTTACCTTATGTTTCAGGATTGATTCAAGTTAATAACCACTAAGCTCATTTCATTCATTTGACCTACTTCTAATATTGCATTGTGTATGATTCATCACTTATTTCTTCCATTTTCCTAGTGAGGAACATTTCCAGTCTTTCCCTTTTCCAAGAAATGCTGCAATAAGTACCTTTACATGTGCCTGTTCGTATCTCTAAGGTTAGTGTCTGGGAGTGGAACAGCTGGGTCAGAGACGACTTGAACATTACCAGATATGGTAAAACTGTTCTCCGAGTTGGTTATATCAATTTATAGTCCCACAAGTCCCCACATCCTCACCAGTAGACTGTTGTCACGTTTAAAACTGGTGGCTTATCTAATGGGTACGTATAGATGAGATTTTTAAAAACATAAAGCAATGTTTAGTGAGCTTGATTTCAGCCAGAAACTGTGCTAAACCTTGATGTGGATTACTTCAAACAGTCTTTGCAACAACCCTGTGAGGTAGAGAAATCTCTACCACCATTGTAGAGATAAGAAACTGAGGCTACGGGCTGAACACCTTGCTACAACTAGAGAGAAAAGCTGTCACTGACCCCTGACTACAAGATTCACAGCCTGCCTCTTAACCACATTCCCTGCTGCCTCGTATTTTCCATGTTTTCTTTGATATTTTTGTCACTGTCCGAAGTTTATATACTGAGCATGTGTTACTTCCATAAGGGATAAAAGAGTCTTAATAAAGTTTATTTTAAACTAGTTTTGAGGTCATTCCCTCACCCCCAGCAGCGAAGAAGGCCAGGTTTGGCCTGGTGCTCCCAGCCTCTCTCCTGCACACCCTTCTGTAAGGAAAGGGAGGTTGTCTCCAAACCAGGGGAGGGGGTGCCAAGGCCTCTTTTGGTGCTTTTTCAGGCTCCCCAGCAGCCCCCTCAGTGATGCCTCCCATCTGCCGGGCCCTGCTCACCAGGTCTGGTTGGTGCTGGAATCTTGGTGCAGAAGGGAGTTGAGCACATAGGGTGTGCCTCCCTCAGGAGTCACCCAGGTCCGGGCCATGTCCACATTGAAGGCCACCAGAGGAACAAGGCCTGTGGAGAACAGAGGGACATTTAAGAGATGCTTGTTGATGGGGCGCCTGGGTGGCTTAGTCGGTTAAACGTCTGACTTGCGCTTAGGTCATGATCTCGCGGTTCGTGGGTTCGAGCCCCGCGTCGGGCTCTGTGCTGACTGCCAGCTCGGAGCCTGGAGCCTGTTTCAGTCTGTGACTCCCTCTCTCTCTGACCCTCCCCTGCTCACGCTGTCTCTCTCTCTCTCAAAGAAAAAAATAAAACATAAAAAAAAAGAGAGAGAGAGATGCCTGTTGAAGCCATGGCTGGGCCTTTGACTACCATCATTCTGTCACATCTTGTGGTATCATCACCCTCATTTTATAGATGAGAAAAAAGAGACTCCCCAGGACCTTTAACCTATGGGAATAGGACAGGAATGTAGGCATGCTTGACCCAGGTCCCCAGATCCTCCTCCTATGTCAGCACCAAGCCCCCTCCTCCAGGAAGCCTTCCCTGGTTCTCCTCTAAAAGTACTTCCCACCTTCTCACAACTCCCACTGCACACTTTCTGTATCTGTCAGATAGCATAGACTCATGACAGTGTCTTATACCATAGACTATGAGCCCCAGGGCTAGGATATACACACATTCTGTCTATGATGCCCCATCAAGTGACCCAAGAGAAAACACACCCTCTAACATGTACAAGTATGTTTACAGAAGCTTTACTTGTAATAGTTCCCAAGTGGAAACAACCCACATGTCCACCAACTGGGGAAGGGATAAACTAACTGGTATATTCATACAATGGAAAACTACTCAGGAGTAAACAGAAATGGGCAACTGACACACACAGCAAGAAGGGTGACTAACAAAAATCATGCTGAGTGAAAGAGACTTTATGTAAAAGAGTACCGTATAATTCCATTCACATGATGTTCTAGAACCAAGAAAACTAATCTATAGTAAAAAAAATATTTCCTAGGGGTAAAGGGATGTGGCCTCACTGGGAAGGGACAGGAAGAAACTGTGTAGGCAGATGGAAACACCCTAGGTCTTGATAAGAATTTGGATGACAAAGGTGTGTGCATTTGTCAAAAGCACACTGAATGGTCAACTTAAAACTTGTGCCTTTCACCGAATATAAATTTTCCCTCAAAAAAGAACCAAAAACAAACACTGACCTCTAGTTGATATGTACACTGAGACATTTAGGGATGAAGTGTACCAATCTCCGCAATTTACTTTGAAATGCATCAAAATGTAAGATGGATTGATGGATGGGTAGATGGATATATAGATATGTGTGTGTGATACTGCAAATATAACAAAATGCTGACAACTGTAACATCTAAGTGTGGTATATAGTTTTCTACTGTATAGTTATTTCAACTTTTCTGTATACTTGAAGTTTTTCACTAAAAAGTTTTGGGGGAAAACAGGTATTGACAGATTGCTCCCAACTCCAGAGGCTGTGCCAATTCACACCACAACAACACACTAGGAGAAGCTTGTTTCCTCACAGCACTGCTTGAGCTGTGTGCAGACCATCCTTGTTTTGAAAGAGTATCTTATCATTTTGTTCCAAAATATCTTCTTTAATTATGAGAGAGGTCAAGGCTCTTATTTTAAGTCATTTACTGCCTACGCATATACAGTATCCATGTGTATGAAGTATTGCTTTCTTATTAATTTGCAAGAGGTTTTTGAATCCAAAAAGAAATCACCAATGTGTTAAAGATAATGCTTCACACTTAGCTACTTGACATGCATATCTTTTCCCACATCTATAATTTGTACATAATCAAGTTATCTTTCCTTTATGACTCTTGGGTTTTAGGTCATGCTTCCCCATGCAGAGATTTTTTTTTTAAGTTCACTCATGTTTTCCTCTATATTTTGGGGGTTTTTTGTTTCACTTCTTACACTTGAATCTGATCCATCTGCACTCTATTTTTGTGTATGGAGTGAAAGACGGATTCAGCTTTTACTTTTTCTCCCCACAATTGAAATGTCTCAACATTTTTTCTTCAGTGGCTCATCTCATCCCCATAGATTCGCAGTACCACCTTTATCATTCTCAGAATTTCCATATGCATTTGGACCTCAGTTGGGACTTGGTTCTGCCCTTCTGAGCTCATTGTCTCCTCCGTGGATATGTTCATTAGTCTCCCGACTTTGCTCTTCCAAGACTTGCCCCTCTGGATACATCCTCTCCGTACCAACTGCCAGAGCGAATTTTTCAAAGTATGGTCTGGCTATGCCACTCCCCCATAAAAAAGCTAATGTATATTTACAGAGAAAAAGGGCAAAGTTCAGTTCAGTGCACAGAACTTTTCTGTTCAATTACTGTTCAATGAACAGATCTTTGCCATAAAGCTCTTGAAAAGAGCTATGGCAAAAAGCCTTTGGGGAAAAAAAGCTTTTTGGGAAACATTCTTTTTTTTATGATGGTATAATGACCTTTCAATTCCTAAATATACCACATAAATATGCTATTAGGAATGATGTTCTGACATCACACATTCAGGCAAAAACATACTCACTAATTTACTTAATAAAGCAGTTTTTAGCCCCACAATATCATAGTAAACAAATGTGAACTGCTTGCCTTGTTTAGATAAACTCAAAATGTCTTGTTTGGCAAATACAAGCCAGCTGAGAGGGCTGCAGGGCTAGCAGCGTCTGTGATTCTGCAGTCTGTTAAAATGCACAAACTATGCCATGTATTTTGAAGTGCTTTCAGGTTTAGCATTTATTTTGCCCTCAGTGTATTTGTTCTGTGCTATAACTTTATTTGTAGAATTTTTTAACGTTTATTAATTTTTGAGAGAGAGAGAGACGGAGACACAGAATCCGAAGCAGATTCCAGGCTCTGAGCTATCAGCACAGACCCCAACACGGGGCTTGAATTCACTAACCGCGAGATCATGACCTAAGCCGAAGTTGGATGCTTAACCGACTGAGCCACTAGGCTCAGTGTGCTCAATGTGCTATAACTTTATTTTTAAAGGTAGTTTGAATGCAAGATAACCACAAGTACCCCAAAGAAGAAACAGTGAAGAAATGGTGAATGAGAAATGTACCTTCTCAATGACTCCCTCACAATTTTCCTCCACTACCCATCATTAAGTCTTCATTTCCTCTTAATGAGGATAATATATCATTATTACAATAAGTTGTATATGTAAGTTATATTTTATATTCAAATTAATCTTTTAGTATAAACTTGTTTTATTGGCCAATTAATAAATTTTTCCATCAGTAAAAACTGTTTGGGTATTGGGCTAGATGGAATGAACCACAGTTTTTCCATTGAAATTGATGGAAATTTAGTTTTTCCAATTAATGACTTTTCACTTAGCAGCACAGGTTTTAAAAACAAAATCAAAGGAAAACTTTACAGACTTTTATGTAAGGAAGAGAAGGAAATATATACATATAAATATGTTGTTCTTCATTCACCAAGAAGATACAAATTTGAAATCTGTATGTCACTAACATCACTTCAAAATATATAAAAAATTGTCTGAATTTAAAAGAAAAGTACAAAAATCCACAACCAAAATGGGAGACTTTAATGCTTTAACAAATCTTTCATCTAAGCTACAAAAGCACATCAAAGGATCAATAATGATATAGAAGATTGGAACAACACAATTGACTACAGAACTCCGTACGTAACAATGGCAAAGTAAACATTTTTTCAAATGCACATGAAACATTTACCAAATCAAATATATATGCAAGGTAAAAAAGCAAGCCTCAATAAATTTCAAGGGATTGAAATAATCCAGAATATGTTCTCTGACTACAGTGGAATTAAACCAGAAGCCAATAACAAAAAGAAAACTATAAAAACTTGAACTTCTCAGAAATCAAGCAATACTTGTCTACATAAGTCAAAAATGAAATCACCATGGAAATTTTTTAATGATAATTAAGATATGACAAATCAAAACCTGTGGGAAACAGTTAAAGCAGTGCTTAGAGGAAATGTCCAGCCTTAAGTGCAAATGTTAAAAAAGGAGAAAAGCTAAAATCAATTATCTAAGTTTCCACCTCAAAAAGGTAAAAGAATAGCAAATCAAACACAAAGAAAGTACAGGAATAAAGATATGATATGTATCAATGAAACAAAACACTAACTTACTACAACTTTGTTGTAGAGAAAATCAACAAAGCTAGTTTGGTTTTAAAAAAACTTAGGGGTGCCTGGGTGGAAGTTAAGCATCTGACTTCAGCTCAGGTCATGATCCCACGGTTCATGGGTTCGAGCCCCGTGTAGGGCTCTGTGTTGACAGCCAGCTCAGAGCCTGGAAACTGTTTCAGATTCTATACCTCCCTCTCTCTCTGACCCTTCCCTGCTCACACTGTCTCTCTCTCTCTCTCTCAGAAATAAATAAATAAATAAATAAACAAACAAACAAACATTTTTTAAAAGCTTAATAAAACTGATAAACCCTTAGCAACATTGTCAAGAAAAAAAAGAGAGAACACACAAGTTACCAATATTAATGAAAAACAGGCCATCAGAATAGACCCTAAGACAGAAATAATGAGGACAGTATATACAACCGTATACCACTTTACTTCAGAATTCTGTTGAAATAGGCAAATTCCTTGAAATAAAGATTTATCACAAATGATGAAATAAATGCAAGCTGAATAATCTTGTGTCAAAGAAATTAAAACCATTATTAAACACCTTAGAGGGGTGCCTGGGTGGCTCAGTTGGCTAAGCGTCTGACTTCAGCTCAGGTCATGATCTCATGGTTCGTGGGTTCAAGCCCTACATTGGGCTCTGTGCTGACAGTTAGCTCAGAGCCTGGAGCCTGTCTTCGGATTCTGTGTCTCCCTCTCTCTCTGACCCTCCTCTGCTCACGCTGTCTCTATCTCTCTCTCAAAAATAAATAAAACAGTAAAAAAAAAAAAAAAACCCTAGGAAGAATTCCAACCCAGATGGCTTCACTGTGAACTCTTCCAAACATTTGAAGAAGAAATACCAATCTTACACAAACTATCCCAAAGAACAGAATTGAGGGAACACTTTCCAACCATTTTACAGGGCCAGAATAACATTGATATATTTTTTAAAAGTTCATTTACTTAGGGGCACCTGGGTGGCTCAGTCAGCTAAGCATCTGACTTGGCTCAGGCCATGATCTCACGGTTTGTGGTTTGACCCCCATGTTGGGCTCTGTGCTGACAGCTCAGAGCCTGGAACCTGCTTTGTATTCTGTCTCCCTCTCTCTCTGCCCCTCCCCCACTTGTGCTGTGTCTCTTTCTGTCTCTCAAAAAGAAGTAAATGTAAAAACAATTTCTTTAGGGGCACCTTGGTGGCCTAGTCGGTTAAGCGTCCGACTTTCGCTTAGGTCATGATCTCGTGGTTTGTGAGTTCGAGCCCTGCGTCGGGCTCTGTGCTGACTGCCAGCTCAGAGCCTGGAGCCTGTTTCAGAGTCTGTCACTCCCTCTCTCTCTGACCCTCCCCTGCTCACGCTCTCTCTCTCTCTCTCTCCTAGAAATAAATAAAACATTAAAAAAAAAAAAAAACAATTTCTTTAAGTTTATTTATTTATTTTGAGTGGGAGAACAGAGAGGGAGAGAGAATCCCAAGCAGACTCTGCACTATCAGTGCAGAGCCTGACATGGGGCTCAATCCTGCAAACTGTGAGATCATGACCTGAGCCAAAATCAAGACTCGGACACAACCAACTGAGCTACCCAGGTACCCTAACATTGTTATTAAAACCAGACAAGAGCAAAGACTTAAAAAACAAACAAACAAAAATCAGGAAAAGTCTGACAGGAGCAGTACAAGGAAGGACAATGACGATCTCTCTTGAACACAGATGTAGGAATCATAAACAAATATTAGCAAATCAAACCTGGTGACATATAAAAAGCATAATACACCACAATCAAGTGGAGCTTTTTCAGGAACACAAGGGTTGTTTGACATTTGATAATAATTGATTTATTTATCACATTAATGGGGAGGAAGAAAATATCATATGATCATTATGGTAGATACAGGAAAAAGGCAATTGATAAAATCCAATACTGCTTTGTGATAAAAAAAAAAAATGATAGTAATCAGAATAGAAGGGATTTCTCGGGGCACCTGGGTGGCTTAGTCGGTTAAGCGTCCGACTTTCGCTTAGGTCATGATCTCATGGTTCGTGGGTTTGAGCCCCGCGTCGGGCTCTGTGCTGACTGCCAGCTCAGAGCCTGGAGCCTGTTTCAGAGTCTGTCACTCCCTCTCTCTCTGACCCTCCCCTGCTCATGCTGTCTCTCTCTCTCTCTCCTAGAAATAAATAAAACATTAAAAAAAAAAAGAATAGAAGGGATTTCTCTAATCTGATCAAGAAGATCCACAAAAACCCTCAGTAAACATCATTCTTATTTGGTGTGTTATTAAAATCTTTCCCTAAAATCAGAATTGAGATAGGGATGACCACTCTCATCACCACTTTTATTCAATATTTTATTGGAGACTTAGATCAGTGAGAAAAGGAAAAAAAAAATATGGGGCATAAAGATTAAAAAGGAAAGAATAAAACTGTCACTATTTGCAGATGAAATGATTAAGTAGATTGAGAAATCCAACAGATCCACAGACAAACACTGAGAATTAACAAAAGCCTTTAGCAAGGTTACTGGATACAGAGGCAATATACAAAGAACCACGGTACTTCTATATACCATCAATGATCAAATAAAGAGTGAACAATTTTTAAAGATGCCATTAACAAAAGACAAAAATACCAAGTGCTTAAAAAGAAGTCTAATTAAAGATATGTAAAACCTCCATGTTGAAAACTATAAAAGATTAAGAGAGATTAAAGATATAAATACATGGAGGTGGTGCACCAGGTGGTTCAGTTGGTTAAGCACCAGACTTCAGCTCAGGTCATGATTTCACGGTCCGTGAGTTCGAGCCCTTCATCGGGCACTGTGCTAACAGCTAGCTCAGAGCCTGGAGCCTGCTTCAGATTCTGTATCTCCCTCTCTCTCTGACCCTCCCTTGCTCATGCTGTGTGTGTGTGTGTGTGTGTCTCTCTCTCAGAAGTAAATAAAAACAGAAAAAAAAAATTATAAATACATGGAGGAGTAGATCATGTCCATGAAGGTAATGTTGTCAGTTATCACTATATTGATCTATAGTTTCAAAAGAATCCTAATCAAAACACCAGCAAATTACTGTGGGAGCCATGTTAATAAGCCAATTTAAAAATTTTATATGACTCTCTCTCTCCTAGAAATAAATAAAAAACATTTAAAAAAAAAAAGGGGGGGGGCGCCTGGGTGGCTTAGTCGGTTAAGCGTCCGACTTTCGCTTAGGTCATGATCTCGCGGTTCGTGGGTTCGGGCCCCGCGTCGGGCTCTGTGATGACTGCCAGCTCAGAGCCTGGAGCCTGTTTCAGTCTGTAACTCCCTCTCTCTCTGACCCTCCCCTGCTCACGCTGTCTCTCTCTCTCTCCTAGAAATAAATAAAATATATTAAAAAAAAAATTTATATGACATTGCAGAGGGCAAGAATAGTCTGGTACTCTTAAGGGAGAATAACAAACATATGGGACTTAGTAACATTACACTATTATTTATCAAGACATTACAGTTATAGTCAAGACAGAATTATACTAGCACAAGACAGACACATAGACCAGTGGTGGAACAGAGGATCCAAACACATATGATCACCTGTTTTATGACAAAGGTGACATTGAAGAACAGTGAGGAAAGAATGATCTTTTAAATAAAGATGCTGGGTCACTTGGATATCAATACTGAAAAAAAGTAATCTTTTTTTAATCTTAAGTATTCTCACACCATCACACACACACAAAAGTTCTTGATGGGTTGAATTGTAGAGTTAGATAGACTGTATATCTAAATATGAAAAATTAAACATAAAGTTTTTAAGGGAAAACAAGGGACTCTGGGGTAGACAAATATTTTTTTAACAGGACACAAAACACACTAATGTAAAGGAAAGAACTGATAAACAGACCTTGATTAAACTTAACTTACCATTAAGGGAATAAAGAGGCAAGACACACAGTGAGAGGAGATATTTGCAACACAAATATCTGAGAAAAGATTATCAGAATATGTATACAATTCCTACAGATCAATAAGAAAAAGGCATGTAAACTAACAGAAAGAAGACATTTCACAAGAGATTATCCAGTGGATAGTAATCAAACGAGAAGGCACTCAATAGACATCAGAGAAAGGCCAGTTAGAACCACCATACAATACCACTATACAACTACCAGAATGGCTAAAATGAAAGAAAAAAAAAATCAAGTGTTGACAATGATTGGGAGCAACTAGAACTCTCAAATACTACAGGTAAGACTATATAAGTCAGTACAACTCCTTTAGGAAACCATTTGGGAGTATCAACTAAAGTTGAGCATATGTACAATTTATGACTCAGCAATTTTATTCTTAGGCATATAACCAGCAGAAGTGTGTTTATATGTCCACAAAAAGAGATGTATAAAAATGTTCAAGCCTCACTATTCATAACTCCAAACTGCAACAACCCAAATATCCCTCAACAGTAGGAAGGATAAACTGAATAGTCACCAATGCAATACTGTATAGCAGTGAAAATAACCTACAACAAGGTGGCTGGATTTCATAAACACAGTGTTGGGTGAAAGACTAGGAACAAAACAGACTATATTGTATAATTTTAGTTATACAAAGTTTAAAACAGGCAAACTGATCTATGCTATTAGAAGTTAAGAGAGTGGTTACCCTTGGGGTTAAGGTAACAAATGACTGGAGGGAGTGATAAAGGGAATTTCTATGCTGTTAGTCATAATCGTTTCTTGAAATGGGTATTAGTGGCATGGATTTGGCTTAATTTGAAAATTCACTGACCTGAATTTGTCCATTTTATTGGGTAATTCAAAAAAAGTTTACATTAAAAAATAATTGCAAGTTTCTGAAACACAATGAATATATAAAATTCTATATGTTAATGGTAATATTTCAGAGAGAAAAAAATAATAAATTTTAAAACTGCATTGGTTAGCATCATAAGTTAATGAAGGCACCACCATCCCTTTACTCTAAAAATTGTTTACTAAAAGGAAAATATTAAGTAGTTTTCTTTTTTTTCCTCTATGCATTGAATTTCAAGATCACCAAATAGTTCTAGTTGATGTGGGCAGAATAATAGAATCATAAAAACACAATTTGGCAAGCCATTATACAATAATTAAATCAGGCCATGACCACAATGGATGAAACTACTAGAAGAAAGTTTGATAGAAAACTTTATAATTAGCCTGACACCACCTGAGCCACTACTCAATCTTAACCTCCCCAAGAATACCGGGTCCTCAGACATATGTCCCTCTGAGTGTGACACCATAGGAAGATTATAGGAGCCCTAGACTGTGTTTCTAACAAGCTCCCAAGTGACGCCCACATTGCTGGCCCTCAGACCTCATTTTGAATAACAAGTCTTTAAAATACTTTGGCAAAAGAAACAAAAAGGGGGAGTGAGATAAATCCAGAAAGAATGTCAAAATCCCCACGTGGTTTTAGAGTGTGCTTGCCAAAACAGGTAAACCTGAATTTAATGAAGTCATTGGCACCAACATCCAGGTTTTGGGAAATTCAGGAGATAGAAGGACAAATTGCACCAAAAAGAGGAAACACACAAACTCTGAATGAAGCTGTTCTACAAGACAAGTGACCAAGATCTGCAGTAAAGGAAAGACTTGAAAAAGACACACAAACCAAAAAATTGGCCAGGGGGCCACTCTAGACTAAGAGAGGCATGACAACCAAATATAATGCAGACCTTGTTTGAATCTTGACTCAAACAAACTTATTGTTAATAAAAAGATAAACTGAGACAGGAAGATTTGAATATGGGCTGGGCATTAGATGACACCTAAAAATCATTTTTAACTTTGTTAGATGATAAAGAAAACCATTGTGGCTATGTGAGAAAATAACCACACACCTCAGAAACCTGCACTGAAATATTTAGGGGTGAAATGACCCAATGTTTCGAGTTTGCCTTAAAATAATGTTTCTGAAACGTTAAACTGCTAGTGAATCACTCAAGTTTCTTATTAAAATCCAGATTCTGATTCAGTAGCTCAGGAGCGGGACTGAGAGCCTCATCTAACAAGATCCTAAGTGATGCCACGCTGCTGGTCACCACACCAAAGTTTGAGCAGCACAACTTTAAAGGAAACCAAACGGGATGAACTACTGCAGCAAGTGTGGCAAATCTTGATAACAGTGTATCTAGGTGATGGGTATATTGAGTTTGTCACTATTATTTCCTCTGCTTTTGTACACACTTCAAATTTTGTTCAAAACTCACCTTCCAGAGGCTCAAGGAGGTGGCACAATGTGAGAAGGCAGTGTTTGAGCTCTCATCTCTCTATTCCCAGACCCTCTCCCTGAGCCTGCACAAAGCAGACATCTGCACTTTATTATGTCCCCTTTATACCTCAGCCTTGCCCAGAATGATTTGTGGCAATTCATAAAAATATGTAATACATTAAGATAAAACTTATTTTAAAATAAAGAGGCAGGCTAAAAATTTTTTAAAAAGGAAGGAAAATGACATAAAAGTGGGATGAACATGGAAGGGCACAATTAAATCAGGAAGGAGGCTAACAGCTAATCTCTGTATCAGCAAGTACTAGCAGTTTCTATGGTGTGACCCACTTTGGGTTCTGAACACAGTGCAAGCACACAGTGGGTGCCTCATAAAATGATTTGGTGAATATCTGCATAAATGAATAAACTTTCTTGAAGCCAATATAAGGATGAAAATGATAAGTTATATTATTCAGTGTCCACAAAATCGGGGGGAAAATTATTCTGGTGAAGCAGAAAAAAAAATTTCCCTGAGGAAAGGAAAAAAAAACCAGTAGGGTTAAAAAAACAACAGCAGCAGCAGCAGTGAACGAACAAACCTCCACCCAAGGTACCCGCAGCTGTTACTCATGTCCCTCCTGCCATCACCCAAAGTACAGCGCAGAAAACATAACCAGACCATAAGGGGTTCCGTGTCTGGGGGCCGTGGACCACTTTGAGAATTGGAGGAGAGCATCAGAGCCCTCCCCACTCATCCAAGTATATCCATGTCCAAGTCTTACCTCTGCCCTAACTGCTCAGCTCTGAGGCGATCTCCTGCCTTCTTCCTGATCTTCACCATTCAACCCCTCCAAGAGGCTTTCCTGACCTCCAGACCCATATCTGAGCCCTCTGCACCCCTGCAAGCCTTTGCTCACAAACTGAAACTCCCCTGCTTATCTCCTTGTTTATTTATTGCCTGTGACTCTCTCCCCCACCACCAGTGAGCCCCTCTGAGGGCAGAGACAGTGTGGCAGCCTCACTCATCATGTCATCCTAGGGCCTAGTATGGTGGCCTATACCGAGTAGGTGCTGGATGAGTGAACAGGGTTCATAGACACCTCTGTAGCCAACCCATGGACCCTCAAGGTTCTAGATCAAGACCCTAGTTGGGGAACAGGGAGCACTGTTCTTCAGGAATACAGGAGGATTGGACTCAGGGTCCTTGGCTCATTTTATGCCAAGCCCTGTGTTCCTTGGTCAGCCAGGCTAGGGTAAGCAAACTGACTAGGACAGAATTTAAAAAAGTAAGAACTACCAGTTTCTTCTTGCAAGGAGTGATCAGGAGGCTTTCTCTCCCGTTTTACTGTGTAACTGATAGACATGGTTTAAAACCCCTGAGTTAAGTCCAGACTCCTCACCTGGGCATCTATGGCATCTCCCTGACCAGCCCACTGCCCCCTCTGCCAGGCCTTCTCTCCAGCCACTTCAAGCTCCTCTACACCCCACTCCCTGAACACCATCCCCATACCTCCCACCTCTGGGCCTTTGCACAGGCAATTCCTTCTACCCGGCATCACCTCCGCCAATCTCACCACTCTCCCACCTCTGCCCCATCTTTGGAGGCCTGCTCAGACACTAATCCAGATTCTCAACCAGAGTAACTCACTGGTCCCCGAGCCCCCACCGCATGCTGCAGTGTCTCTCTCCGGCTCTGACTAAGTCCCTCCTGTCTAGGACAGAGTGATCTGTGATCAAAGATCAAGTCTGTCTCCCCCCAAAATGTGACCTAATCTGAGTCACCCTCCACCCACAAAGCCCAGTTCAGCACAGGGCCAGGCCCAGAAGATGTGTCCTGGACCTGTCAGAGTAGGTCAGAGATTCCTGCTCTCCACCCCACCCCTGTTCCCATTTTTGCTGCTTTCAACTGAGGAATGTTGCAGCAAAATCCCTGAGGGGTGGGGAAGGGGAGGAGATGAGCACAGAGACAAATCGCAGCCAACCTCCTGGAGCACCTGATTTCTTCTACAATGTCTTCCACTGGGTGCTGAGGCTCAAAGAAGGTGAATGATTTGCTTGTGACCCATCAGCAAATTGAATACTTGTGTCTAGCACCCAGATCTCCCTAATTCCAAAGCCTTTAGTAAAAGCCAGAGGCACTGAGGGGTTGGTAAACAGAGAAGAGTGTCACAAATGGCCCCAGAGGCTGGCCACAGCTCCCAGCTGTGCCAGCAGCTCACTGAGCCTGGGCAGAGCTCTGGGTTAGATAGTTGGTGATGAGGTCAGTGACAGCCTCCTGTGCAGGCACAGCGGCACGAGAACATGTGTGGAGGGGGGATCACCATGTTCACTTAGCTTTCCCAGCTACCAGCACCCGCCCTGAGAGCTGGCTGGTGCCTGGAATCTGCCAGCTGTAGGCCACCTTGCAAGAGCAGGCTCCCTCCAGGGCCCTGATATTTGACCTTTGCTCGGGCTGTCCCTAGATCAAGTGACCCCTTTCTTTCCCAGTGAAACACAAAAAACAGCATGGGTCCCAGAGGGAGACAGTCCTGTGTTCAAATCTTGCTTTGCCACACAGTTACTTAAGGACCTTGGGCTTGTCAGCTCACCTGTTTCCCCATCTGTGATAGAGGGCTGTGCTGTGCTGTGCAGAGCAAATAGGGCAACGCCTGCCCAGAGTCTGACACACCAGAGGCTCAGTGTGGGCACTGATGTCAGTTATAACCACACGGGAGGGCCTGTCATGCTCCCTGTGACAGCCTTGCCCTCCATCTCAAGCCCCTCTTGTGTGAGACACGAAAGCCCAGCAGAACCAGTGTCTGTCACCACACCACCCACAAGGCTGCCTCCCCCAAGCTGTCTCCAGCCACATAGCCCTGCTGAGTCAGAATAGCCCCTCCCTCCATCCTGTCAGCCAGCATCGGCTCCCCCTCAACCATCTATCTTTCCCCAACACACTGGGTGTTTTACATACACAGTCTCCCAGCACTATTCTCACTTTAGCAAACTGAGACCCAGGGGGCATTGTCTGCCCAAATTTATACTAGGAGCTGGCTGTATAACTGGGACTAGAGTCAGGTGTCCTGATACCCAGCTCAGAACTCAGAAGGGCCTTGGGGGAAGCTTATGCCTCCGAGCCGCCTGCAAGGTGCCTGTCCCACAGAGCAGCTCACTTTCAACCCACCCACGCAGGCTTTCACACAGGAGCCTCGCCGTCCCCCCTTTCTCCAGGACCCCACCTTCCAATGTGCAAGTCTCACTGTTGCCACCCTGCTCAGGATCTGCTGTGGCTTTGCATCCCCTCCAGGTGCGGCCCAAGCTCCCTCCGCCTGGTACTCTGGCCCTGCACCCTCCCCACCACCACCCTGGACTTCTCCAGCCTGACCGCCCACATGCCCCCCACACACACCTTATAAGCTGACTTCCCAGCCAAGGCTGGAGACATCTGGTTCCCGCAAGGCCCACAGTCCACATCTGGCTTGTCCACAAACACTGCACTTCACAGATGTTTAGCCTCTGCTCAGAATGCCCTTTTCCCATCCCCCATGCGCAAGACCTGAGGAATCCACGATGGACCCACTGGCTGGGGCTATAGGTTTCCTGTGTGTGTGCATGCAGTTCACATTCTCTTCACATAGGGGACCCAGGGCAGGGATTAGTACACCCTCACCCCCAGGGCCTAGCGTGTTCTGGCTGGGCGTGGGGGGTGCAGGACAGGCAATGTCAGAGCAGACAGCCTTCTGCTCCCACTCAAGCCTCACCCTGCATCTTACTAAAGAGACTCCTCACACTCCCTGTCTTTATCCATTCTGCATCTACACAGAACACCCCCGCACACACACACACACTCCAGCAGTCTCTACTTGGTAGAGATCTCCTCCATCCTCAGGGCCACATTGGACATTATGGTCCCCCATTCCTAACAACCAAGGTTTTCCATCATATACTTGCACACAGGTATAGGGGTGTGCCCGGGGCAGAACCAGGTCTGACATCTTCCCATTCACCACCCCAAGGGCCCCAGCAGGGCCACAAGCCTCAGCCCGAAGTTGGTTCAACAGCACAGCAGGCCCTAGACTTCTGGCTCCTTCTTCACCTTGTAAGGTGACCCAGGGGAGAGAAGTAAGTGGATGGGGTCGCAGAATGAGCCAAGGATAAAAACTAAACTGGGGACAGCAGGCTGCATGGTAGCATGATGAGACGGGGTAGGGGTGTGGGTATGGGCAGCTCCAGCATCACAGTGTGTCTTTGACCTGTTTCTGACTAGAAAGCTCTTAGATAATTGATGTTATCTCATCTGCTCCCACAGATGAGAAGTGGACCCCACTGTGGGTGGCTTGGGACGGATGGAAGGTCAGGCTCAGGCCAGGAATGGTCTGGAATCGCTCCAGCCTAAACGGGCCCAGCCAAACATAGGATTCAGGGCCCTAGGCCTGGAGTCATAGTCTGAGGGGCCCCTCCCATTCTACCCCCATCTCCCTGTCACTTTCTCAGACTCCCCAGCCATTAAGACTCAGCACCAGTCTCACCTCCTCCAGGAAGCTCTTCAGGATTGCTCCATCCCTCCATCCCACCTCACAGTTCGGAGCAGAACAGTCAGTTTTATTTCTCCCACTCGGACTAGAGCTGCTGGAGCCTTGCTCTCACACCCTTTCCTTAGCTTAGCCAAGCTGAGGGCTCAGTGATCTCATTGCAAGCCTGCTCAATCTTGCTCTCTGCTATCCATGAGCTTGGGGACTGTCTAGTCCCCAGAAGGGGGTTGATAAAAATCTACTGGATTGACATTGCTGAAAAAGGTGCTGGGCCAATGGCTGGTCATACCTTAGGCCACAGAAAACAGAGACTAGCAGGAGCCCAGCATGGTGCCAGGGTTGGCATCTCAGGCCATGGGGTATTCTAGAGCTTGGGAGGCAGGGCAGAGGCCTGGGCTTGAGCCCCATTCCTATTGGTATTTGCCTGTAACCCTGGACACTCAGTGCACCTCTCTGGGACCCAGTCACTCCTCCATCCTGGGAAGGGGTGGACCAGAGTCTAGTCTAAGCATCTTTTCCAGACATACTGGTGATAGGGCATCAAAGCCATAAGCCATAAAATATGTGAGACTTTCTCCATACACTGTATGTGATTAAAAATAAAGAGAAGTCTAAACTGTAAAACAGGGAAAAGGAAGTTCAACAAAGTTTTGACTTTTTCATAATGTCTACTTTGAGTATCAAATATTAAAATGTATCCAAAAATGTATGCTTTGCCCGTGCTCTGCATGTTAGGCCTGCCTCCTGGTGACCCGGCCCCAGGGTAGACACTAATTTTGAGTTCCCTCCAACAATGAATTCAGCTTTCTCAGACACTGCCTTGTACTCACTGGCTCGCCCCTGCCCATCCTTCAGGGAGAACTCAGGCTCCCAAGAGCATAAACTGTATCTACCTGATGTCCATCTCATTCTTCTGTCAAGCTTGTGGCCAATGCAGGAGACCCCTGGGGAAGCTTGTCCACATCACTAGGCTGGACCACCCTGGCTAGATCTGAGCAGCCTCCAGGGGCTCGCTGACCATGCTCAATCTCAACCCTGAGGCCATCTGGGCAGTTGCCGGCTCATGGCTTGGCTTGCCCCAAGTAGTTTCCATGGTCTCCTAGAAATGGGACCCCCGAGCTGGGGGAAATGGAAATGGCCCCCTCTGCCCACACACAGGTTCTCATACTGGCCCTAACTCGGAAACAGGAAGCAGGCTCCCCCAGTACATTCACCTTCTACCACACAGACACATGCTCCCCCAGTCTCTCCTCAGTGCTCACCTTCTCACAGGGCCCTCACCCTCCGTGGCTGAACCCCAGTCTGTGATGCTCTACTGGGCAGGATGGATGTTATCAACCTCCATACTCTAAGAACAAGCTCGCACAGACCCAGGGACTTGCCTGGAATGGGTGCTGTAGAGAGAAAGCCCAGGGTGGGGAGGGGAGGCTGGCTGGAGGAGGAACAGAGCTCTGGTGGCAGAGGGTCGCAGAGCTCTGGAGTCTGAAGCCACAGGCTGTTGGCACTGCCAATAGCCTCAGAAGCCCTTCTGTGCAAGGCTCAGATCTAACCAGCAAGCACCTCCCTGAGGGATTCCCCACTTTTTCTGATTTCTGGCTCTGAGTGAGCCCCATTTAGACACAGAGGCTGTGCTGAGGACACAGAGGCTGTGCTGAGGGCACAGCAGTCCCTCGGGGCAGGGGGGTGAGGCTGACTTACTGGTCATGTAGAGAAGAGTGTGGAAGAGCCACATCCTAGCTGGAGCACAGGCAGACGGCAGCATGGACCTCAGCCTGTTCAGCTTCCCCTCCTCAGTTTAGGTGGCCAGAAGGCGGGGTCAGAGACACAGAAGCCAGGACCCACAAGCAGACAGGCACTTTCAAGTAGACACAGACGTTCCTACTCATACACAGCTAGCTGTGTGGCTTCCTCAGCAGTTGTGGGCTGGGTCCTGGAAGCTTAGAGAAATTCATCAGCTCTGCTCCATCATGCACACTTCTGTGAACGGTGAGCCGAGGTTTAGCCTGGGAACATAGTTCTGGATGTCCTCCTCGGCAGATGTTTGAGTGCAGGAGTATTATTAACACAGCCATTGTTTACCATTCATGTGCGTGAGAGTCCCAGTCCCCTCCCCTGCCCTAGCACCTACCACTACCACCAGATACCTCAGCCCAACACCCAGCCCATAGTCCCTGGTGGTTTGCCTCAGCAGTGAGAATGACGTCCCCTTCCCACTGGAAGCGACCCCACAGCTAGAAACTGGGCTCTTGCACTGGGCTCCCGCATTTAAGGCTCGGAGGCTGTGGAAGGCCTGGTAAGTGGAAAGACCCAGTGCACTGACTGAAAACACTGCCTCGGTGAATTCAGCTTTGGCTACGTTCTCTTTAAAACCTGGCTATAATGCCATAGTCTGGGAACTCATTTAAAAGAGCTCTGAGGCAGGGGGCCTGGGTCAGTCAGTTAAGCATCCAACTCAGTTTCGGCTCAGGTCATGATCCTGTGGTTTCGTGACTTTGAGCCCCACATCAAGCCGTGTACTGATGGTGCAGAGCCTGCTTAGGATTCTCTCTCTCTATCTCTCTCTCTCTCCTTTCTCTGCCCCTCCCCTACTCACACTGTTTGTCTCTCTCAAAATAAAGAAACTTTATATAAATACATAAATAATTAATTAAATAAAAGAGCTCTGAGGTACCAAAGCAACAGAAGAGATAAAATTCCATAAATCTTTCTAGCATACCTCTGATCCAATCCAGCACCCCAAAGAATACACTGCCAATAGTCTGCAGCCGTATTTAAAAGCTAACTTCACAAATTGTCACTTTTCCATGTGTGAGCATGTCTGTCACCGAATGAAGTGTCTCCTGTACCCCTACTTCCCAGAGTGTTGGAAGTGCAGGGCATGCTGTCTGGCAGAACTATGAGGTTCTAGATCTGCATAGTCCAACACAGCAGTCAAGAGCCCCATGTGGCTACTGAGCCCTTGAAATGTTGCTAGTGCAACTGAGGAACTAACTTTTTAATTTTACTTAATTGTAATTAAGTTACATTCAGAAAGGCAGGAGATTCTGTCTCTCACATGTTTGCAACCCCAGGGAGAGCGCTGTGATGCTACTCTAAGTGTTAAAACAAAGCAGACCAGCGTGCTGGCTTAATGACTATACAGATGAAAATCAATTTTATTTTGTTTCTCACATTGAAAGCTTACTTGGCCAAAGTCCTGTGGAGATCAATGACACTGAAAATTTTTCCATTGTCTGCTTTGGTCTGACAAAGTACCTACAGTTAAGATAATAGTTCCCTGGTGGTATATGGTTGCTTGAACAGAGATTACAAGGTCTTCATCATTTGGCCTGCTAAAAAAGAAAGGAAAGGAAGGGAGGGAGGGAGGGAGGGAGGAAGAGAGAGAGAGAGAGAGAGAGAGAGGAAAGAGAAAAAAGAAAAGAAAAGAGAAAAGAAAAGGAAAGGAAAGGAAAGGAAAGGAAAGGAAAGGAAAGGAAAGGAAAGGAAAGGAAAGGAAAGGAAAGGAAAGGAAAGGAAAGGAAAGGAAAGGAAAAGAAAAGGAAAAAGAAAAGAAAAAAGAAAAGAAAAAAGAAAAGAAACAACAACAAAAAACCCGAAGTGCCAGGTCTGATGCTCTGCCTGTCTGCCTGCCAGGTCACAATGAAAACCATCCAGATTGCCTTTACCTTGTCACAGGTCAGAGGCCTGGCCCATCTTCCTACCACTCCAGGGCTCAGTGACTGTCCCCCTACTCCAGAGAGTAGCCCCAGGCCACAGAGCAGATCAGCAGTAAGGACAGGCTAGAACCCAGGACTGCAGCTTGCTCAAGATTCTGAGAGCAGGACTTCATGTCAGTAGTATAAACTTCAGGCCACCTCAGGAGGCCAAGCCAAGGTGATGACCAGAGGAAGTGGACAGGGCGCAGGGCCATTTCTGCATCTTTGGAGACTTCGAGAATGCGGACTGATTCTGCATCCCTCGAAGACATATGTATCCAAGCTTGCCGGTGTCAGCATGGCAGACCCCTAATCATAAGCACACAGAGGTCCTTCAGGCCCGTCAACAGCAACTGCTGTCCCCACACATACAAACCACACATACAAACCAAGGAAAGAACCAGACTGTGTTGTACAATGCTTCCGCTCACACAGCCTCATACAGGCTTTAGACAAACGTTAAGGAGCCAACCTGAGGGATATTCCACAATGTAACTGTACTGAACTCTTCAAAAACATCAATATCATAAGAAAAGGGTTAAGAAATTGATCCAGGTTAAAGGAGACTAAGGAGAGGACACAAAATGCAGTGTGATCCTGGACTGGCTCCCAGAGCAGGAAACAAAAATGCTTTAAGAAACATTATTGGGGTAATTGGCAAAACTGAAACATGAACCAAAGATTAGATACTACTGTACTGATCAGGTAAAATTACAAATTTCCCAAGTTTGATAACTATATCATGGTCATATGAGAGATTATCCATATTCTTAGGAAATGTATAGTAAAATATTTAGGGGTAAAGGGACAGGATGTATGCAAATAATTCCAGAATAGTTCATGCTTTAGAGGTGGGGAACTGTGGGTGGAGGGAATGTGGGAGGCAGGAAGACAGAGGGAAGGAGGGAAAGAATGAATGATATGGCAAAATATTTTTTGTCATACCTCCAAAACTTTTCTGCAATTTTGAAATTTCAAAATTAACTTTTTTTTAATGTTTTATTTATTTCTGAGAGAGAGAGAGAGAGACAGCGTGAGCAGGGGAGGGTCAGAGAGAGAGGAAATACAAAATCTGAAGCAGGCTCCAGGCTCCAAGCTTGCTGTCAGCACAGAGCCTGATGCGGGGCTCTAACCCACGAACCGTGAGATCATGACCTAAGCTGAAGTTGGATGCTTAACCAACTGAGCCACCCAGGCGCCCCCAAAATAAACTCTTAAAAGTTAAGAGGACAGAGAAGACCTGTTTAACATGAGGTAAAAGGACTAACTGCTCTGTCTCAAGTGAGTCAAAAGCTCTTGATGTCTGCACTCACCAGTGGATGCGGGGCAGTTCCCACAGTCCTGCCTCACAGCCTCTAGGTGCAGATTTCTAACTACCCATGGTCTTTGGAGTCCTGGGAAGCTGGAAAGAGGGAATCTGGAAGAGTGAGGACTTACTGAGACAGGACTGCAGTGGAGGACAGAGCTGGCAAAGGGGAGCGAGGGGAAGTCTGAACGGCAGTAGCAATCACTACCGCTTGAGCGCTAAGGAGGGAGTACCAGACTCAATGCCAAGGGCCTTCCATGCAAAGCTCTCCTCTTATCCTAGCAGCCACCCTACTTGGTTATCCTGATTTCCCAGATGAGGATGCTGGATCAGAGAGAGGTTAAGTAACTTGCCCAAGGCCATTTGGCTAGTAAGTGGCAGAGTTGGAACTCAAGACCGGTACATCTCCTCCAGAGCAAGGACTCTGCACCACTACAACCATACTAACCTCACACCCATAGGTCTAAAGCCCTCCCAGTTCGTGAGCTGTTAAAAGCAGAGAACTCATTTCGCAAACATAATACTGAGTTTTCTGCATTACTGGGTGTCACAGACTAAGTTGTGTACCACCCACCTCCCGGCTGCCAAATTCCTGTTGAAGCCTTGGAGATAGAACCTAAAGATCCTAAAGGAGATAAATAAGGCCATAACGGTAGGGCCTTAATCAATAAGCTCAGTGGCCTTAGAAAAGGATGAGACCTCTCCCTCCATGTGCACGTACCAAGGAAAGGCCATGCGAGGAGGAGACCATAAGATGCCTGCCTACAAGCCGAGAAGAGAGACCTCACCAGAACCTGACTATGCTAGCATCCTGATCTTGGCCTTTCAGCCTCTAGGCTGTGAGAAAATAAATTTCAATTGTTTCAGCCACTCAGTCTATGGTATTTTGTTATGGCAGCCCAAGCTAATACAGTGGACTACCTCCTAAAAAAAAGCAAATAAAACACCGAATGATGTGTGTGCGCGCGCGCGTGTATGTGTGTGTGTGTGTGTGTGTTTTGGGGAAGGTGGGCTTAGTAGGGAGGGAGCATGGGAGAGGATCCTCTTGGTTCTCCCTGAGGGGCTGGTTTATAGACCAAGGGTCCAAGGGGCTTGGCCCCCTAACTCCTTCCTGTTCACCTTAGGTTCCTAATGGTCTTTGGAAAAGTATAGCAAAGATCAGAGAACTCACATTAGCATCTGAAGGAAACCTGGAGCCCATCCCAGTTGAGCCCTTCATCTGAAAGACAGAGAAACTGAGATCCAGAGAGATAAAGGGATTTGTTCAGTCTTTTCCACTTTGTATGGGAGACAAAATGAGTCCCCAGGGCTTCAGGGCCAGCCTCAGGCACTCTATTTGACCCTCCCCAAAAGACACTTTACTTGAGCTAAAAGTGCTGCCTCCTGCTCATAGGCCTTCTGAGTAATCCTTGCCAATGACAAGAGGGGATGCTTCACACCATTAAACACACAAAACCCCAGGAAGGAACAGAAAGCACATGTCTCCTCTCCTGCCAATGGTATGGACCTCCTGCCTTCACTAACCTATACCAGCCTGGCATGAGGGTGACAGACAACTGGAGAGAACACAAAGTTTCAGCTACTGAAGAATCTGGGCATGCAAAGAGGGGCTCTAGAATTGATCAAACAAAAGCAGGTAAGAAGCCTACGGCAGGTTATTGATTTTGGCAGGTTAACACCACCCATACGCTAGAGTTTTATTTATAGCACAGCAAAGTCCCACTTCAGTGCTCACAATCCGAAATGGGCTTTTGAGCCAGCATTTCCCTAATTGTTCCCAGGAATATCAGAGTCCTGTCGAATGTTCATAGAATGTCATTTTTAAAAAACGCTACCATATCTTTTTCTTCTAAGATTTATTTAATAAACATGTAAGAAAAGTTCTGGATTTTTGTGGTCAGATTATGTAATAACAATCTGCTTTGAGGCAAGTGTGATATTCTCAAAATTATCAAAAAGTCTGTACTTTTAGTTCTTAAAGGAAAAAAATGGTTTAATTTCTCATTTGCTTCCTGTTATATAAAGTTTAAAAGCAACTACTTATACACCAAATTTATTTGTGCAGCAATGTATTGATCTGTGAGGCCACATTCTGCTGTTACTGTGAATCCAAACTGCCCGCTAGCATTTCAGCACAACTTTCAGAAAGCCTCAAATGAGAGGTGGAAGAAGAGCTGCTGCCCAAAAATGGGTTTCTCTTTACCTTCTTTCGACTGACGTCACTTTCCTCTCAGACAGGACCCACCTAAGACCTGGCTCAGCAACCCTTCTTGGGGGCCTCTCATCTACCTGCCAGCTTCCTTTTCTGCTCTCCTGGGGCAGATGAATGCTTTCTAAAAAATACCCTACATGATTCTCTAACAGGTAAGCTTCAGCTCAGATATGGCCAGATGATGAAAATTTGAATTTTATGGAGATCTAATTAATAAGGTTTTGTTCCTTATACAAGTACACTTTATGCCTTTCTGAATAATCTTCCTCTTTTTGAATCTGGTAGTCTCAGCTAGAATTCAACCAGCTTGCAGACAAAGGAGCCAGAGCTGGCTGTTACCACAATTCACTCATTTACCAAGCACTTTGTAAGTACTACTTGCTCTGAAGTGGCATGGCGGGAGGACACAGAGATAACAATATGAAGACACCTGCTCATTAGGAGCTTACAGGCTAACACGGAAAATAACACATGAACATCAAGTATTGTGTGTACAAGGCAACAAAACAAGGACTAGCCTGTAATAGGACCTCAGAAACTGGAGGGCCTCAGAAACTGGAGCTGTTTCTGCAGCTGAGGCATTTATACATTTGTCACCACATGTTTCTGGACGACCTGCCAGGTGTCAGACATGTTCTAAGACCGGAGAACCCCCATGAATAACCCACACGTGGTCTCTGCTCTCACAGAGCTTACAATCTAGCAAAAAAGACAAAGTAGGATCAGGGTATTACAATTCAGCATAAAGGTGTGCTGGCTCGGGAAGGCAGATACAGAGATTTGGCATCATACACACATTTCACTTAGGCAAACCCAATGGTATATTTTTCTGAAAAAGTTAAAAAAAGAAAAGACAAGGAAGAAGGAAAACCAAGTTAAGTCATTTGGGCCATTTCACCTGCCCCTCTACTCACTGACCAGACATGCTGGAGGGCCTACGGCAAGCTCGTGCCCTTGCTGCTCCTGTGACCTGTTACGGTTTCCAAGATGCCCTTCAGGAGTGAGCTGCTTGCCTAAGTGTGAGTCTAACACCTAAAAATATGTGGGGTTTTTTTTGCACAATATGGCCCTATTGCAGGCCAACCATTTTACCTGGAACTCAACCAAAGAAACTATGATGGGTTCCTACAGGGAAGGAACCAACTGTGCTGGCTCTTGCAATGCTGGTTTTCAACATGGCACCTTCCTCAGGGTTTCCAAGAAGAATTTTGATTACACTCCATTTTTATCTTAGGTGTGACTGTATAACCCAATCCTGGAATGAGCCAAGTCTCATTCAAGGCAGTACTGTGGGATACATAGCAGGGACTCATAACCTGGCTCTGGAAGTTGGAGGTAGCCTCCTGGAGGGGTCTCTAACTCCTCGAGGATGAGGAAAAGAGAAGGCAAGGCTCAGGTGGGAGGAAGAAAGGTCCAGGGGAGTGTGTCACTGCTGGAGAAGAACCGCACCAAGTAGAGTTTGAAAGGCTGATGAGATCAAGAGGAGTCCAAGGAACTAGTGGGCACACGGAAGGGGAGGATGAGGAGAACAGGCCAAAGATACCAGAAGCTAGATTTTGACAAACCCTGTGAGCTATCACAGGAGTTTGGAATTTATTCCAAGGGCAATAGTGAAAATAACAGGAATCATTTTAAGAAAGTTCATTCTGAAGTACATGAAAAGATGCCCAACATCATCAGTCATCAGGGAAACGCAAATCGAAACCACAATGAGATACCACTTCACACTGCAAATAACAAGTGTCGATGAGGATGTGGAAAAAATGGAACCTTTATACACTAATGGGGAAAATGGAAAATGATGGAGCCACTTGGGAAAACAGTCTGGCAGTTCCTCAAAAGGTTAAGAAAGAGTTACCACATGACCCAGCAACTCTACCCCTAGGTATATAACCCAAGAGTAATGAACACATGACCACGTAAAAACTTGTACATAAATGTTCCATAGCAGCATTAGTCATATCAGCCCCCAGTGGAAATAACTCACATGTCCATCAACTGATGAATGGATAAATAAAATGTACTGTGCATACAATGGAATATTATTCCTTAATAAAAAGAAGTACAGACACATGCTACAACATGATCCTCGAAAATATGTTCAGTGAAAGAAGCTAATCACAAATACACCACAAAGTGTATGATTCCATTTATATGAATGTTCAGAATAGGCAAATCCATAGAGACAGAAAGTAATGGTTGCCAGGGTGGGAAGAGGGACTGGACAGTGACTGCTAATGAGGACAGGGTTTCTTTTTGGTGATGAAAATATTCCAAAAATGACTATGGTAATGGTTGCACAATTCTGTGAATACACTAAAAGCCACTGAAGTGTATACTATTTTTTTAAAGATACTTATTTTTAAGTAACCTCTACATCCAACATGGGGCTCGAACTCACAACCCCAAGATCAAAGTCACATTGTCTACCGAATGAGCCAGCCAGGCGCCACTGAAGTGTATACTATAAAGGAGTGAACTGTATGCTACGTAAATAATATCTCAGTAAAGCTGCAAAAAACAACGAGAGTTGATCCCAGCTGCAGTGCACATAACAGAGAGGGAGGGACAGGCTATGGGGCAGAGACCAGGGAAGAGGCTGCCATAGCAATGCAGCAGGAGAAGACAGTGACTGAACTAAGGGGAGGGTTTCATGGGACCAGACAAGAGAAGGCCAGAGGAGCGCTCGTCACAGGCTCCACAAATTCTCCTGGGTAGCTGGTGTGTCTCCCAAGAGGGAGACTAGAGACACAGAAATGAGGTATCTGCAATTACTATCAAGCAGCAAAAACGTATTTGAAATCTCATGTGTAAAGACTAAGACGAATACAGAAAAGTGTGTAGCTCTCCTGCCCACACGCATAAGGAGCACCCAGGCCTGCTGAGCTGCCATTAGGGGCCCATCCCAGCGGTCCATCTCCACTCCCAAACTCCAAAGAGAGGGCCTGGGCATTCAGGGCATGTGTAAGATGCTTCAAGATCTGAGTACCTGAGTGTAGGTCAGAGAGTGAGAGAGGAGGCAACGAACACCAACTTGGGGAAATAAAATCTTTAAAGAAACTTTTCAGGTTCTTTGTATTTGTAAGAACTACAAGGCAGCTCAAGTGGACATTTTTCTTGATTAGATCAAAGGCCCGGTTTTGACTACACAACACCACCAGCCTTCCAGGAAGCCTTCCCTGATCCCTAAAAGAAGACTGGCAGAGGCTATAATGCCATGGGAGAGATGGGCCTGGACTACTGGTGGAAAAGGTCAGGACTGGGAAACACGCAAGTATAAAGAAGGGCATTTCTCGAACACGGCTGAGACATCAGTAGAACCTCTTTGTCCCACTAGAAGACCTACAGGCTGTAATGGGAGTGGGGTGGGGGTGAATCCTTGTCTACAACCTCATGGACACCCTAAGCTGTCTCTGACCTTCCCCATACCTATAACAGAAACCCGTTCTGGCCAGCTCACCACAATCATTGCCTCAGGAAGAGTAAAAACACCACTGAGACGCACCAACAAAGTCAGAAGCTGTGGTACCAGGCCATTCATTTGCCAGACAGGAAAACTGAGGCCCAGGCCCTCAGAACAGAACCAGGGGTTGGCATCCAGGTCTCTGACTCAGGTCCTCGTCCTTCTCACTCTATCAGCCCCCTAAACCTTGCCCCTTGTTAAGAACCTGGCTCTCAGCTGTGTGCTCCACAGGACCAAAGTAGCTGAGAAACTTCAGAAATGTTAGGTCTCAGCCAGCAGAGAACCATCTCTTTCCCAGAATCCTATCAGGAAATGGAAACATACAGTAGTTATAGGCTCTGATCTTTCTACAAGGAGGGAAAAAAGCAGGTTAACTAACAAAACATGGTACAGAACAACTGTTGCAGCTCTCAAGTCCCGCAGCCCTTTACTTCCTTATTTACTTCCAACACCATTCTGCACTCAATCCCACCACACTGTAACCAACCATCCATGCGGCCATTAGCTCAGCCACAAGTAAAGATCTCTAGAATCCAGGGCCACACTAGGTACTGAAACACTCCAGACAGATGAGGAGCTGTGATATCACAAAGGGACAGAGGCTTACAATCACTAACTCCGAAGTTCTAGTGAATTGAAATGAAACACTATTTTTAAGCCTGCAAAGAAATATAAACATTAAATACTTCAAGACAGAGATCCAACAGGAAGACAAAAAAATCGGCCTTTAAAGTAATCTGAAGGGAGTTTAGAAATAAACAAGAAATAAACTAAAATTTCTATAACTATTACTTACTAGCCAATTTTAAAGATAACTTCAGGTGCCAGAACTTGGAGATAGAAAGAATAAATACCAATGTATCACTTCTGAAGTGATAATAAACAACAGGACCCCATCTCTGATGGATGGATTTTTTCCCCCTACAGTGGCCAAAAAGCAAGTTGAAATCTATATACAACAGACAGACTATACAATTAGGATCATTTAAAAATAATGAGACTCCTCTCTTTGCCTTCTTCCAAAGTATATAATATATATTTAACAGCACACATAAGACACCACTTGAGCTTCCCTTGTAGCCAATAGGAAGTATTTTCACATATAAAAATTAAAAATTTTAACTTTTAAATCATTAATATTTTTAAACATAATACAGACTTAAAAATTGTTCAACATTAACCCATGACCCCACCCCTAGCACAAAAGTCCACCCCAAATCCAGAAGTCACAGGTTTTTGTTCCTAAAAATCCCACAGGACTGAACTTGATTTTCACTTCAAGCTGACTGCTACGAAGCGGCCCCTAACAGAAATCCCCAGGGAAGAACGGAAGCACGATCGACGCTGCATCTCTCATCTACCTGGGCGGCACCGGTGCACCTCTGCGGTCAGGTCCATGAGATTCAGCCCCGACACTAGGGTCCTGGAAGGGTGAGCTGGCCGCTTCCCTCATCTTCCCCCTCGAAGGCTGTCCAATAAGCACCTGGGAATTGACTTTTCTTGGGAAAAGGGTGCTGGTAACAGCTGTCAGGGCCAAGGCAACAGTGAGAAGTTCAGTTCTCTGCTCTTTGGATGAACTGTGTAAAACATTTCTTTAAAAGACACAATGTTAAAAATATTAAGAAAAACCTCTACAAAATCTGGAGGGCTGCCTTTTCCTCAAAGGATAAAGCTTGTGGGGTAGTGGGAAAAGAAATGAGGGCCCAGAACTCTAACTCTGCAGCAAAAGATAGATGCCCTTCAAAACATGTCACATTCTTAATATGTCTTGCTGAAGAAGCAAGAGCTGAGGGTGACTGTGTGAGAGCAGGAGGGGCGCCAATTCCTGCAGGGGGAGGGGGAGAGTTTCCTACTGTGCACCCCACCCTGCAACGAGAATGTCAGACTTTAGGGCAGCTGCCATTGGCCCCAAGGGCATCAGGACTCTGCCTCTGAACCAGAGCTGCTTTCCCGACTAACTTCAATCTGGAGAGATGGTAAGTTATCTAACCGGCTCTTCTTTTGGCGAGACTGTTCTTTCTCCTTTATCAGAGCCCCCCATGCCCTTTGCAGCTCAGAGTCGTCTTCCTCAGTGCCTGGTGCTCTGTGATCCACCTTCTTCGTGTTCTTTTCTTTGGTCTTGGGTGCAGATCCTAAGCGAGTCCATAAACTACCTGTTTGGATGAGAAGGCATTTCAGTTCTGGCAGTCGATACTGAGGAGCAGGGGCACTGCCAACAACCTGGTGTGCGAGAAACACTGGAGAGGGGTTTGTGGCTCTTGTACCTTTGTGCAGTGTTGGGAAGGTATAACCTCATTCCCCTGGCTGTAGTCCCCTGCCTACAAACTGAGGGATCTGGACCCAATGGGAGACTCTCGCAGCTAGAGGACATGTGCCTCCCGTGCCTATCAGAATCACTTGAGAGGCTACTTATGCTTTACCTGCCCATCCCTGGTGAGACTCCCCATTCTGTGTAGAACTTCATTCTGCCAGGAGTGGGCCATTCCCAGACCATTCCCAGCTATAAATTCTGCAAAGTGAAGGGCCTGCTACACTGTAAACTTTCAGAGATTTGGCTCAATATCCACTCATTTTTAAAATATACTTTGTTACTATCTCACAATAGAAAAATATGTGTTTAGAATTCCATAACATACTATAAGGCAATTAAATATTTTATTTCTGAAGGATTTAACGGCACGTGGGGCACCTGGGGGGTTCAGTCAGTTAGGCCTCTGACTTCGGCTCAGGTCATGATCTCAAAGTTCATGAGTTTGAGCCCTGCATAGGGCTCTCTACTGTCATCACAGAACCTGCTTCAGATCCTCTGTCTGCTCCCTGCCCCTCCTCTGCTTCCTTTCTCTCTCTCTCTCTCTCAAAAATAAATAAACATTAAAAATATTTTTTTTAAAAAAAGAATTTAACAGTGTGGAAAAATGATCTCAATAAAATACTGTATGAAAAAAGCAAGATATGTATATGGACCAAGACTAAAAAGTATTTGTGCTAAACAGAAAGAACCAAGTCTGGTTTTGCTATTTTCCTATTTTCTAAATTTTCTATGCTGTTACTATTACAATTATGTCAATGATTATAATGGAAGAGGAAAAATAATTTAATTTTGACATATGCTATTTTCTGCCCTCGACCAACAAAGTATTGCTATGCTTAGTTTGCTCTTACCCAATTCCTATCCCCTTCAATTTTAAGTGTTACCAACCTGATTTCTTCTCCCGAGTATCAGAATAGAGGCCTTTAATATCTTGCTTGGGAACACCCAGCCTACTATGTACATCAGAAAAAGGCTCTCTCCGAAAGACTGGGTTACCGCTAAAAGCCTTTTCTGGAGAATATGGTCTTTTTCCTAACCGCTGGCGTATATCTAGAAAAAGAAAAAAAAAAAGTATTATTGTGGCCAAGCTTGTGTGCTTTGCTATCCATACTGTCAACCTGAGATCCCTACAGGACCTAGTGCCAAATCTCCCCAAATGAGGACAAAGGGCCTGACAAAGTCAAGCTCCTAAAATTCTTCTATGTGATCAGTCTGGATTCCCCTAAGAAAGAGCAGACATAGAGGCTTTCAGTGGAAAAAAGGCCTCTCAGCTGACTGTTCCAGAGAGGAATTTCTGAGGCAGAATCAGCTGTTTTGTGTTTTGGGGTTTGTTTGTTTTCTTTAGTAGAAGCAAGCATACCCAAGAATTTCCAAACATTTCAGCTAACAATACTATAAGCCCACTGAGGGCAGAAGCCACAGTCTTTGAACATATAAGGAATTCTTAATACACTGATTACATTTAACAATAGTTGTAACGAGATGTGTAAAAGCCAAAGGATCAAGGGGACATTCCATATCAAGTTTGCTTCTCCTGCCTCCAATCCCTCCTGAAATCTGTCCTCTTGAGTTCCCTCTAACAATATGTAGCAGCAGCAGCAACAACAGGTTTATTAGTACGTCATTGGGGTTTTTACCCATCTTGCTTATTGTCTCAGAGAGCAGCACATTCTCAACCCTCTGGTTCCTCAGGCCTGAGTCCTTTGGCTCCTTTCCCTTTGTTCCCTTCTTCCCAATACTGAGGCTTCTTCCTTCACAAGGTCTTATGTTTTCGTCCATTCCATCTCCACTTTCCCTGATCTAGTTCAGGTCCTTGTTACTTACTTAAATCTGTACCCTACCCCACCTCGCCACAAAATTATCTTTTCAAAATAGACATAAGATCTTATACTTCCCACCTCAAAAAATTAGGTTTGCCAACTAAGATCCCCCGCACACACCCCCTCAAGGCCTTGTGCTAAAGCTGCTTTCTCTGAGAAGCCTTCCCTCAGTAGACCTACCTCTTCTGCATGCCCACTGCCTCCTGCTTACAGACCTATGAGAGCACTTACTTACATTGTACTTTGGGGTGGAATTACCTGAACTTGCGTACTCGTGTTACTCCATCTGAGTTCTATGATGACTCGGCAGACCCTCCAAAGAGTCTAACACTCCCAGAACCCAACCCAGGGCCTGGCACACAGCAGGCATGCCCAAATACCCACTCTATGTGTATTTGTACATACATACTATCTAGTTCAAATTCTTAACCATCAAACAACAATCCAACTTAATTTCTATTTTCCTTATGTATAAAGTATATCAATGACATATAGAATAACACAATTGTTTGGGACAAAAATACTAAAAGCCGGTATCGCAAAAGTATGATTATTTTCCATGTCTTAAAGTTCCAATGCCTAACCAAAAATTTAGAAGTGATGAAGCAGGACAACTAAATCAGTTCATTAATGGCAATGTTTTAATTAAAGACCTATGTCTGCCTAGATTCGCTTTCTGGAGTTCGGAATGAAGCTGAAAAATGCAAATGAATACTACCTGATTTAGTATTGCTGCCTGCTGTCCGTGGACGTGTGTGCTGACGTTTTTCATCTAACAGATGTCGGACATCTACAAATTTCTCAGTCGGTAACTTGTTACCAATTCGGTTTTTGATATTGCTTGTGGATACAGTATCTGCCCTCATGGAGTTTCTTTTAAAAAAAAAAAAAAGGCACAATTAACCAACTCCAACTGTGGGACAATACCTACGCAACAATCTCATACACTTTGTGGAGAAAATAATGTAAGATGCCCAATCTAATAATCTAAACATTCACTCACAAAAACCATACACCAATAATTATTTGCTTATAAAAATCATGATCAGCCTGCTATAAAGAGACCAGTCAGGGGAAATAGGTTCCTAAGTTTATCAAGGTGGTTTCCACAAATGATACCTGTAAACTATCACAGAATGCGTAATTACGAGTTCCCTCCCTTCTGAGACAAACATTAAGTAAGGCCTGCAGAGGCCTCAGGGACCTGTGTTCACCCAGGCTGTGATCACCAGTAGTCAAGATACAAAATAATCTATAATCTCTTTCTTTAAAGGGCAGACTCCTCTGTCAAAGACATCTGCTACCAAGCTAGGCACCAGCATGATTCTGACAGCATTCAACACTGGAAAGTTCTATGAAAACTAAAAATAAGGATGTGAACAAAGCCATACAAACAAACCAGATTGAACTGTTTTTCCTTTCCCCAAATATACCAACAAGAGCACTTAGGGAGAGCAACTGTAGACCCCAACCCTTTGAGCTGTGCATCTGCCGTCAGGACTCTGCTCATCCCCACTAGTCATCAAAGAAATACACATTAAAATAACTTTTTTTTGGTCCAAAAAATTAGCAAAAACTAGAAAGAGTGATAGGTTTGGTAAGTATATAATAGGTTATAAACTGAGTAAAACCCTTCTGGAAAGAAACTTAGCAACACCACATTTTTAAACATATATACTGTTTTGTGCAATAACTGGAATTCAAGAAATTTAATTAGTGCAACAATAATAAAATAGAAACCTAAATGTCCATCAATGAGGGACTGGTTAAATATATCATGATACTTTCAAACAATGAACTACATCTGGGGGAAAAAAATAGCAATAATCTATACATAATATATGAAACAGAAAAAGCACACTATAAAACAATATAAATACAATTCATTTTTGAAGAAATTACCTATAATTTCTCCACGTGTTATACATATATACATAAAATTAACTTGAAAGTTATTCACTCAATTGCTAAGTCATTATTTTAGAAGACACTGAAATTATGGGTGACTTTCACTTAATATACTAACATTTTTATAAAAAGGATCACTTTTTTGTATTTAAAGAAAAAACTTGTGTATTTAAAGAAAAAACTGGATGCTTTTATTCAAATTCCTCATAAGACTGAAATTAGAACAGATAAAGGTGATTATAAAATTAAGAGACGCTAAGAGGAAGTTAAGGAATTATTATTTAAAATTAAATTAAAAGCAGGTGGCTCAGTCAGCTGGGTGTCTGACTTCGGCTCAGGTCATGATCTTCCGGTTTATGAGTTTGAGCCCCGCACTGGTCTCTGTGCTGTCAGTGCATGCAGAACCTGTCTCAGATCCTCTGTCTCCCTCTCTCTCTGCCCCTTCTTCTCTCTGTCTCAAAAAGAAACATACACCTGAAGAAAAAAATTTTAACTAAAAAAAAATCAAATTAAAAGCTACATTGATAAAAAGAAAAAACAGTTTACCTAATATTTTTCAACTGAGATTCCACTTCATCAGCATACATGGTCATTTTCATGCTTTTCTTTGGTGAAGGAGTGGAAATCATTTTCAGTTCCAGATCATAGTCCATTTCATCAGAATCTGAACTGCTGGCACTGGACTGCCTAGATGTGCTCCGCTCCCGGGTCTGCTTGAGAGCTGGAAGCTCCTCATGGTACTCAACCACCACTCTGTCATCTGCATCCATGTCTTGGTCTTCCTCTTCCTCCTCCTCCTCTTCCTCCTCTTCAATGGGTTCCTCCGGAACATTTACTAGTCCTAAGAAATTTAACCAAAAAACATTAGAAAAAGTACTAAAACTAACAAATCTGATTTTCTACTCTACACTGGTGACCTTTTTTAAAAGGTGGGGATCCCACACCTGAAATCTTACTGGAGCATTATCTGTATTAGTGCCAATCTAGGTGCCATTCTGCTACCTACAACAGAAGAATGGCAAGATAAAGTATGATCTAGCAACTTGGTAGATATTATAAAATTACCTACAATACAGTGTATTGTTGTTATTCATGAATTCTGTATTTGCAAATCTGCCAAATTCATCTGTAACTCCAAAATCCATACTCAGAGTGCTTTGGTGATCCTTTGTGGACATGTCCAGAATAGCAAAAAACCTGAATCACCAGACAGGCATATTCCCAGCTGAGGTCAACCAAGGCAACACTCTGCCTCTGTGTTTCAGTTCTCATACTGTAAACAAGTGTCCTTTTTGCAGACTATTAAGTGCCATGTTTTTCATATTTTTGAGGCTTCTGTTGATGATTCCATTGTTGAAAAATGGCCTTCAAGTATAGTACCAAAGCTGTCTAGTGTTTCTAAGCACAAGAAAGCTGTGATACGCCTTTTAGAGAAAGTATGTGTTAAATAAGCTTTGTTCAAGCATGAGTTCTAGTGCTGTTGGCTGTGAGCCCAATGTTAATGAATCAACAATATGTATTAAATGTATTTAAACAGAAACACACATCAGACAAGGCTATATATTGATCAGCTGATGAAAATGGAGTAACCAGACTCTCAGAATGATTTAGTATTCACTGTATCAATTGTCACAGTGACTTGATAGCACATAACCACCGTGAATAATGAAAGTCAATTCTGACTTCAAAGTTCATGGGAAAATGCTTATAAGTGGAAGAAGACTATAAAATATATGTTCACAACGATTATATTTATTATGAAGAGACAAATAGGAAAAACGTAAAGTGAAATCAGTTGTTATATTAGAGTGCTAGAATTATAGGCAATTTGCTTTTCAATTTCTTTAGTAATATATACATGAAGGTTATAAAAATATCTTAGAGTAACTAAAATTAGAGTTCTATAACTGTCTAATAGAAAAGTATGTGCATTTTTCAGATGCAGATTTCAAATATACAATTTTGGATATACACATAAAATAAAAATGATAGACTTCACCTCTCACTGTCCCTGTCACAATGATAAACATGTATGCATGTTATCCCATGTTTATATGCAGACTTAATTCTACAAGGCATGTAGAAGACTTCACAGTTTAAATTCAAAAGAAAAACAAATCTTTATAAAACATAACGAAAATGGTTGTTTTACAATAAGCACCAAAGAAAGAAAGGAATAAACGAACAAACAAAATCAAACCCAAGTCACAATATCTCATTTAACTGAGGCATCCGTGTGCACAAGCCAATAAGCATAAAACACCAGACACAGCAGCCTATTTTCATCATCAGACAAAAAAACAATAAAATCAAGTCATCTGAAAATATTTTTAAAAAATTTCAAGTAGCTTTTGATATTAATACGTAGAAAAATTAGATTCTTACAAAAAATTTTCACTTTTTCCTATGTCACATTTGGCCTGTTGTTAGAACAGCTTTTATAAAATCATTTTGACCTCTTTCGTATGGGCAATTTAAAATTAATTCTGACTTGACTTACTTTCCTATATGTTGGCAGAGGGTGAGGGCAAGGAAGAGAGGATGATAAAGTTTGGAACCTTAAAAGACTGTATTAAGAATAAGAATATGATTTCGGAAGCCAAACATGTGTCTACCCAAGAGCTGAGCAGGCAACTACCGGAATGTCGGTGTTTATAGGACGTCAAGCCAACGTCATCCCCAATCAGGGCTCTCTTCTTGATCACATCCCGCTGAATGCGACGGGAATGATACCTTCGTTTCCTGCAACATTACAAAACAAGCACATAATCAAAAACCAACAGGAAGGACCCTGAAATCCACTAATTAAATTCAACTATACACTGATGAAATGTTAGGTACTGAAACAGAGACATTTACATGAAACTAAAACTCAGCCTTTCATACCATTTACCACAGTTAAGGATCCTGACTTTCTTCTTGTCTTCCTTCAAGTCTACACATGGTATTGACATTCCATTGCAGAAAACCTACTGAAGGATTAAGAAAACCTTAAGTACTGTTTAAACTACTGAATTTAAAAGTTGTGGACTCACCAAGAATTACTTAGAATTCCTTTCATGCCTCCATAATTTGGATTCCCATATTTCATGTAATACTGACTTCTTCTGGCTGCTCCAAGTTCCTTTTTGTCATCTAAAAATTAATTACAACAGTTACCTAGGATTTCCCATTGGTGTGAAGACAATGTTGAATGGTTTTAAAAAATGTCTTCCATAGCTGGGATCACATCAGCACAATTTGCCAACAGAAGAGAAAGATGCACTATGAACATTCACTCTCAGCGCCTACAAACCACTGCAGTGTCGAGGGGGTGGGGCAAAATACAGAGAGGAAGGAGGTTAAGCTGACTGACCTCATAAAGAAAATACTATTAAAAACAACAACACAACATACAAGGCTCCAAGAAGCATAGAAGACCTTCAGTCATTAGAGCTGTTCAAAAAGTAAAAGGCTTTCTAGAAGAGGTAGCATTTTTACTGGCCCCCTGAAAGATATTTGTTTCTAAATGACAACACCAATAACACGGAATCAGTATTACAGAAACAGATTATACATAATTCCATATGTTTGGTAAACCAGTGTTTCCTTTTTGTAAACTAGTTTTTCCAATTTATTGTTATGTTCCTCAAAACCATTTATCTTGAATGCACTCCAATAAGCCACTCAAATGAACACAGAAAAGATCACTAGTGTCAAGCAAGGTAAAATGCCAGTTAAAAGAAAAAGTAGGCAGTGATCACACATATTTTTGTAACACAAAGGTCTCTGACGGCTCCTGGGGCACTCACTGACTGCAAAGGATGAATGCCAATGCGAGGCATCCAGTGCTACAAGGAAACAGTGGCACAAGCTAGTATGTGCACCCTTTAGAAAGACATGCCCACTAGCTCCTTGCAGAAATGGCTGATTCCAGATGTGGGACAGGAAAAGTACAAGCTGAGTCTGGAAAAACAAGATGTTTTTCTGGGCCACGAAGAAAGTGCTCAAAGAATCATGGAGGCATGTCAACATAATGTAGCTTGAAGGAACTCCTCTGGCCAAATCAGGAACATTTGTAAATCAAAAAAATGATACGAGTGAATGATAAACCACTGAAAAAGACTCATGAATCTAAACTGATGTGAGTAAATAAATTAATGGGTAAAAAGAGGAAGTTCTTCCTTACAGCAGAATGCCAACTCATAAAGAAATGTAGAGTCAAAAAGTCCTCAATGGCTGCTGATTAGAAGTATGATGAGCAGAAATCAGTTTACATAATCTCAAAGTACCTCCCCACAAATTTTAGATTTACAAATGGAAAAACAGGAGAACTCTGGCAATCATTACCTTAACCAAGTGAGAAAAGTTAACATCTCCAGAAAGGGTACAATAAATAACATGTGCCTCCTGACACGATGCACTGAAAATAATAACATCAGCACTTCTGTGGTACTCCTGCCCAGCACGCACAACCCACTCTAATCAGGAGGAGGTATTAGACAAACCAAAACTGAGGGAGAATCTATAAAATAATGAGCCTATATTCCTTTTTTTTTAATAAACTAGGCTCCATGCCCAGTGCAGAGCCCAACATGGGGCTTGAACTCATGACCCTGAGATCAAGACCTAAGGTGTGATCAAGAGTTGGATCCTTAACTGACTGAGCCACCCAGGCACTCCAAGCCTATACTCTTAAAATATGTCTCAGACAAGAAAAACAAACCAGAGTATTCTATATTCAAAACTCATATATTTTAATGTACACCAAAATCATCGTGCATAAAAGAGCCTTACAAACTTAAGAGGCTTAAGGGACGCCTGGGTGGCTTAGTCGGTTAAGCGTCCGACTTTCACTTAGGTCATGATCTCGCGGTTCATGGGTTCGAGCCCCGCGTCGGGCTCTGTGCTGACTGCCAGCTCGGAGCCTGGAGCCTGTTTCAGAGTCTGTGTCTCCCTCTCTCTCTGACCCTCCCCTGCTCACGCTGTCTCTCTTTCTTTGTATCCTAGAAATAAATAAAAATATGTTTTTAAAAAAATTAAAAAAAAAAAACTTAAGAGGCTTGGAGCGCCTGGGTGGCTTAGTTGGTTAAGCATCCGACTTTGGTTCAGGTCATGATCTTGTGGTTGATGAGTTCAAGCCCTACGTCAGGCTCTCAGCTGTCATTGCATAGCCCACTTCGGATCCTCTGTCTCCCTCTCTCTGCTCTCCCCTACGCATGCTCACGTGCCTGCTCTCTTCTCTCTCTCAAAAACAAACAAAAACAGGGGCGCCTGGGTGGCTTAGTCGGTCGGGCGTCCGACTTTCGCTTGGGTCATGATCTCGCGGATCTTGGATTCGAGCCCCGCGTCGGGCTCTGTGCTGACTGCCAGCTTAGAGCCTGGAGCCTGTTTCAGTCTGTGACTCCCTCTCTCTCTGACCCTCCCCTGCTCACGCTGTNAAAACAAATAAAAACAGTAAAAAGAAATTTAAGAGACTTTTAATTGGACTCCTTAGAGAATCAGAGCTGAATGGTACTATTAGTAATGTCCAGGAGGAAACTTCTGTGATAATTTAAAAATTATAATTTAAAAATGTTTTCAGGGACGCCCAGGTGGCTCAGTCGGTTAAGCATCTGCTTGATTTTGGCTCAGGTCATGATCTCATGGTTCGTGAGTTCGAGCTCTGCATTGGGCTCTACATTGACAGCATGGAGCCTGCTTGGGATTCTCTTGCCCTCTCTCTCTGTGTCTCCCCTGCTCACTCTCCTTCTCTCTCAAAACTAAATAAAAACGTAAAAAAAGTTTTCATAGTTCAGATGATAATTTGGCTGAAAAGCACAAAGAGCAAAATAGCTTTAACAGAAAATAACTTTCTTTAGGCAAAAATCACAAAAGTATACAAATAGCTAATATTCACTTTCAAAGTCTGAAATTCAACTCAGGCAGCAAGCCAGCATTTCACAGGCACAGAATATTATATAGTTTGAAGGGACTTTGAGATTACTTGGTCTAACTTCCTATTCAAAAGAGAAGGATGTCACTCAAAAATAAATGACTGTGATTAAAACTAAAACTAAAAATTAATACCAAGTATCACATTTACCTTTTGTAGCAAATCTCATGAATAACTTATTTCCTTTAGCAAGTTTGTTAGCTGGACGAAGATCGTTTCTTAGTAGAGACTCTTCTTCTACTTGAGACAACGTGTCCAACTTAAAAAAGAACATTTTCAATATAAACATCAACGTTTCTTCCGTATTTATTGAATAGCAAAGTCACCATTGATTGAGAAAGCATTCTTTAACAATGTCATGTCTCAAAGCATGACAGCACTGTTCTTCTGAAGCAGTTCTAAGTCACAAGTCCTCCCTGAACATTCTGCGTGAGAGTCGCCATCATTCTCTATTTGCTTACCCTTCTTTACTTTCCTCCATAGCACTCCTCACTTCCTAACACTATATTACATATCTGGGTGTGTGTGCACTGTCTGTCTTCTCACTAGAATATACGTTCCAACAGGGGAAGGGCTTTGGCTTGATCTATACCCACAGCACCTAGAATTTGGTATATAGTAGGTACTCAATAAATGTTCTTTAAATGAATACACTTTAATATTTTCAATAAAATACATCTCCATTAGCAAGTATTCCATCACTGGTTTTTGCTTAATTTAACGGATTAGACAGATAACACATCAAAGTATTTCTCAATAAATAAGTACAATTCTAAGATCTCAAGAAAAATCATTCATTACAGCCACAGGAACTGAAAGGCCAGGCACCTGGTACACCCTCCAAAGGTCTAACAGTGGAAGCCAGAGGAAGAACACAACGTACTAAGTCTTTAAGCCTTATATAAGAGACACTAAGCAGTTTTTGCACTCAAACTTTGTATATATCTTTGCCCTACTACTAACCTCTATATCACTGGAGTTCTCATCTTCCACTTCTCCTTCTTCAGCCTCATCATCATCTGAACTGTCTTCCTGTTTGTCTAAATACAATGCAAGGGACAAGATGAACCTTAAAATAACTCCATCTCATGTAATTTAAAAGTTCAAGATTTTCTCCCACTTTGGATTACCATAGCTTATTTTAGAAAGAACTGACAATGAAATGCTATATAATGCTCTGCACAGAAACCCGAACCAACTGTGTAAATAACAGGACTTTTAGCCCAAAAGTCCCTCTTTTGTGTTGTTACCTTTTTTACTTTTCTCAGATGACCTGTCCTCATTGGCATCCCTGCTTCTTATCTTATCCAGGTCTGGCAAAGAGCTCATATTGATAAGGGCTCGTGTGGCTGTCATTTCATCCAGCCAGACAACGTTACCTAAAACAAAATGTAAAATAAAACATGATATCGCACCCAAATGGTAAGTTTTTTAAAAATAGAGACTGCAACGTGTTCATTGCTATGGCCTCATCTAGCTACAGATCAGCATCAGTAAATGTACAAACCAACTAATGAAAGAAGGACAGAAAGGGGTCGTAAAGCCTCTTTGATGAAATTAGCCTAGAGCTGCATTCCCAACCAGGGTTCCACAAACTAAGTGACTCATTGAAAATGGGTTCTGTGTATTAAACCTGCCTGGCTCTGTGAGTATTATGTAGTGTTAGCAGTTCTAGTGATGAGAATGATGATGAGGATGACAAGACAATAACTATCAAACAAATTTGGATTATCCTTCATACTACTGTCCCCTACAGGGAAGCCATCTGCTTTTCCTTGTCACCCGAACATGCTAAATGACTGTTTCCCATTGTAAAGTATGAGTGCTGGTGGCATCCCTGGAATATATACAATGGAGGCATGACAGCCACCTGGCTTTGTAGTAAGTAACTTAATCTGTTTCTTTAAGCAAGAGAATTTAGCAAGAAAAAGGTGTTGAAAAGTCTTGTAGAAAAGAAATCTCTTGGGGAACCTGGGTGGCTCAGTCAGTTAAGTGTCCAACTTCCCGACTTCGACTCACGTCATGATCTCACAGCTCATGGGTTCAAGCCCTAAGTCAAGCTCTGTGCTGATAGCTTAGAACCTGGACCATCCTTCCTATTCTGTGTCTCCCTCTCTCTCTCTGTCCTCCTCCCACTTGCAATCTATTTCTCAAAAATAAGTAAACATTAACAAAATTTAAAAAAAAAAAAAAACCAAGGGGCACCTGGGTGGCTCAGTCAGTTAAGCATCCAACTTCGGCTCAGGTCATGATCTCACAGTTCGTGGGTTCGAGACCCGTGTCGGGCTCTGTGCTGACAGCTAGCTCAGAGCCTGGAGCCTATTTCAGATTCTGTATCTCCCTCTCTCTCTAACCCTCCCCTGCTCACGTGCTCTCTCTCTCTCTCAGAAATAAAACATAAAAAAAGAAAAAAGAAACCTGTTTAATTTTGTTTAAAACAGCCTTTCTCAAAACAAAGTTATCCTTACATCTCACTTACATCTCAGTTGGGAAATGAAAGTCTGCAGAATCTCACTTTTGTTACAAACATGCCATGTGGCCTTGGGTAAACACTTTTCCTTCTCTGTTTTTCAGTTCTGATGTACAATATGAGTTAGCAGAACTGGGTAAATCTAATAAGAGTCCCTCTGACTCTAATATCCTTTAGCTACACTTTTAATGACTAGACCAGGAGTTAGCAAACTACAACCTGTAGGCCAAATCCAGCGCACCACCTGTTCATTTATTTCTTTATACTAGTACCAGCTTTATATAGGTATAATTAATGTACAATAAACTACACATCCCCCATGTTTTTATAAAAAATTTCTATGGAAAACAGCCAGGCTCATTCTGTACCATACTGTCTATGGCTGCTTTCATGCCACAACAGCAGAGCTGAACAGACACAACAAAACAAAGACTGTATGGCCAGCAAGGCCTAAAATATGTACTGTCTAGTAGCCCTTTATAAAAAAAAAAAAGTTTACTGACTTTTGATTTAGATGGTGTAAGTTAAGCAAGTGGAAAAACGGAGAAAACTCTTCTACTCAATCATGTTTCTCCTTCTTTCAATGAAAACACTGAATCAACATCTTTAAAAGCTTTTTTTTTAATATTTTATTTATTTTTGAGAGAGAGAGAGAGAGAGAGAGAGAGAAAGAGGCAGAGAGGGGAGACAGAAGATCCAAAGCAGGTTCTGTACTGACAGCAGCAAGCCTGACACAGGGCTCAAACTCACAAACCCTGAGATCATGACCGGAACCAAAGTCAGACACTCAACCAACTGAGCTACCCAGGTATCCCTGAATCAACATCTTCTAAAAAAAGCAGTTGGGGGGCGCCTGGGTGGTTCAGTCAGTTAAGCAACTGACTTCAGCTCAGATCATGATCTCGCAGTTTGTGGGTTCGAACCCCGCATTGGGCTCAGTGCTGACAGCTAGCTCAAAGCCTGGAGCCTGCTTCGGATTCTATGTCTCCCTCTCTCTCTGTCCCTCCCCTGCTCGTGCTCTATCTGTCTCTGTCTCAAAAAATGAATAAACATTAAAAATTTAAAAAAAAAAAAAAAAAAAAGCAGTTGGGAAACCCAGGCAGCGATCCAGGGTACTACCTAGCAGTTCAGCAAGCTGGTAGTAAGTAAAGCCAGACTAGAAGTAAGTTAAGACAAGAAGCTGGCAGAGTGGTTACCACACGTCATGCCAGGCTTGGAGTGGGGTGGCAAGTAAGAATTACAACAAGTTCACAAGTTGGAGAGCTCACAGGTTAGAGCAAGCAGGTGAAGTTCCAAAGTAGGCAGAGGCGAGAGGTCTGATACAGTGTCAGAGGGTTCTAGTTTAGTTCTAGCTCAGATACTAAGGCAGAAACAGACCTGTGAGTAACTACATGGGAAGGTGTATGCATAAAATCTAAAGCCCTGAACATACAGCCCCAAGTCTATACAGTTGGATCCACCCTTTTGTTGGGAAACTGTGGGAGTTAATCAGGCCTCAATCATGTACACAAGACTCAGATGCGAGCAATCAACCTCGTAGACCCCTGGTCATCACCACTGAGCTGATGGAATATTCATGGAATATAATCTGGCAGAGTGGCTAAGACACTCTGGTTCTCATCAATGGGCAACCTTCCTCTCCTAGGCTGAAGGCAGACATTAGGACACAGACCAGTAGTCTGAACCATAATCACTCACCATCTGAGATGGCAAGAACTCTTAAAGTCATAAACAAAAGCATATTCAACAAAAAACTTGCATGTACTTACAGGAGGTATCATCCAACCATTCAATGTGAGCCGGAGGATATTCTTTAAAGTAGGAAAAGATATCCTGGGTACTCATCTCATCTACTCCGCAAATGTAGATTGTCTCCAGTCTCACTTTAGGGATTGCTAGAAAAACAAGACACAAAAGAGATGACAGAATTTTCCCACCCACTACTGTACTTCCCACCAGTAGTCCTTTATGACAGTTCAGATAACATATGCTTAGAAAAGAAATATGCTAAAAGAGATAACAATTATTTCAAAAGAAAGGGGATATGACGGTAAGATAAACTATTTTAATTTTTATCACAGAGCAACAGCATTAAACAAATGATCTAATTCAGAATAGGCATATTAGGCTGAGAAACATGAAACAAATGGTGTTGGTAAAATACATGATACCTCTCCCCAAATTAGCCTGTAATAATTAAAGCAATACCAAACTCAACAGGATTACTCCTTTAACTTGACAAGCCGATTCTATAATTTTTAAATGTACGTCAAAGAGGATGTACAGTAATAAAAATTCTGAACAATGTTGCCTCTGACTATAAAGCAAAGTATCAAACTAGAGTAAAGAAATCTTGGGACGCCTGGGTGGCTCAGTCAGTTAAGCGTCCGACTTCAGCTCAGGTCATGATCTCACGGTTCGTGGGTTCGAGCCCCACATTAGGCTCTGTGCTGATAGCTGGCTGAGAGCCTGGAGCCTACTTCAGATTCTGTATCTCCCTCTCTCTCTGACCCTACCCTGCTCACGTTGTCTCACTCTCTCTCTCAGAAATAAATAAAAAAAAAAGAAAAGAAAAGAAATCTTACAAAGCAATAATGAAATAGTAGCCCAAAATAAAAAGAGACATAAGCAGACATTTCACAGAAAAGGAAATATAAACGGTCAATAAACATATGAAAAGGTTGATCTCACTAATAATTAGAAAAATGCACGTTAAAACAGGACACCACCTTTCACTGCCCATCTATAGCTTAGGGTAGCACCTTCATTAACTATCTTGGCTAGATCTTCTGGATAACCTGCTGCAGCTTCTACATGCTTGCTGCTTCTCCTTGTGCTTTTACATGACAGAACTGGATGGCTTGTTTCCTCAAACCTTATATCCCAACCTCTGCTGCCTTCAAACTTTTCTTCTGCGGTTTCTTCACCTCTCTCAGCCTTCACAGAATAGAAGAGAGTTAGGACCTTGCTCTGGATTAGGCTTTGGCTTAAGGGAAAGGACTGGTTTGATCTTCTATGCAGACCACAAAACTCTCTCCCTATTAGCAATAAGACTGATCTACTTCTTACCATTTGTGTGTTCACTGGAGTAGTACTCTTAATTTCTTTAAGAACTTTTCCTTTGCATCCACAATTTGGCTATTTGGCACAAGAGCTCTAGTTCTGGCCTGTCTCGGCTTTCAACATGCCTTCCTCATTAAGCTTAATCACCTCTAGCTTTGGATTTAAAGGGAGGGATGTGGATCCTCCTTTCACTTAAACACTTAGAGGCCCTTGTAAAGGTTATTAATTGGCCTAATTTCAATACTGTTGTGTCTCAGGGAATGGGGACTCCAGGAGAGGGAGAGAAACAAAGGACCAGCCAGTTGTTTGAGCAGTCAGAAGAAACACAATATTTATCAAGGAAGTTCTCCATCTTCTAAGGGAGTGGTTCATGGCATCCCCAAACAATTATGACAGTAACATCAAGGTCACTGATCAGGGATCACCAAAACAAATACAGTAATATGAAAAAGTTTGAAATATTGCAAGAATTACCAAAATGTGACACAGAGATACAAAGTGAGAAAATGCTATTGGAAAAATGGCACCACAGACCTGCTCAACACAAGGTTGCTACAAACCTTTAATTTGTTTAAAAAAATAACACTATCTGCAAAGTGCAATAAAGTGAAGTGCAATGAAATAAGGTGTGCCTGTGCAATGTGATGACATTAAAAATTAAAATATAAACACCACCATACATTTTCTAAGGTATGTATTTGTGAACACAAAAGACGTAGAAAAACACACTGAGGACAGCTGTTACTGCTGGGGAAGAAGAAAGGCTGAAGGCTATAGTCAAGAAGGAACCTAATGAAAGACCTGTACTCTGAAAACTGTAAAATACTAATGAAAGAAATTCAAGATGACACAAAGAAATTGAAAGACACTCCATGTTCATGGGTTGGAAGAACAAATATTGTTAAAATGTCTATTAGCCAAAGCAATCTACAAATTTAAAGCAATCCCTATCAAAATAACAACAGCAGTTTTCACAGAACTAGAACAAATAATCCTAAACTTTGTATGGAACCACAAAAGACCTTGAACACCCAAAGCAATCTTGAAAAGCTAAAACAAGAGGTATCACAATTCCAGATTTCTTTTACATTACAAAGTATTAGTAATTAAAACAGTATAGTACAGGGTGCCTGGGTGGCTCAGCTGGTTAAGCATTCAACTCCTGATTTCCACTCCGGTCATGATTTCATGGTTGTGAGATTGATCCCCACGTTGGGCTTCAAGCTGGCTTGGGATTCCGTCTCTACTCTCTGCCCTCCCCCTGCTATACCACGTTCATGTGCATGTGCTCTCTCTCAAAATAAATAAACATTAAAAAAAAAAAAAATAGAGGAGTGCCTGGGTGGCTCAGTTGGTTGAACATCTGACTCTTGTTTTAATGTACATTTTCCTATTAGTGAGATCAGCCTTCCCATCTGACTCTTGATTTCAGCTCAGGTCATTATCTCACAGTTCATGAGTTTGAGTCCTGCATCAGGCTCTGAACAGGCAGGGAAGAGCCTGCTTGGGATTCTTTCTCTCTTTCCCTCTCTCTCTGCCCCTCCCCTGCTCACACGTTCTCTCTTCTCTCTCTTCAAATAAATAAATAAACATTATAAAAATTAAAAAAGAGTACACATATCATGATGAGATAAGATAAAATAACAAATAGTAGTTAGACCCTCCCAAAAAAGGAATCTCAGCTTTACCAGGATCGTGTTAATTTTTTACTAAATACTTTATGCACTTAATCTTCATAGTTGTGAAATATACAAACATATCAATTAAAAAAAATTTAATGCCTGTATGTCCACCACCTAACCTTATGCTTAATTTCTTAAAAAGATATGAGGCATGGGGCGCCTGGGTGGCTTAGTCGGTTAAGCGTCCGACTTTCGCTTAGGTCATGATCTCGCGGTTCGCAGGTTTGAGCCCCACGTCGGGCTCTGTGCTGACTGCCAGCTCAGAACCTGGAGCCTGTTTCAGTCTGTGACTCCCTCTCTCTCTGACCCTCCCCTGCTCACGCTGTCTCTCTCTTTCTCTCTCCTAGAAATAAATAAAATATTTAAAAAAAAAAAAAAAGATATGAGGCAAATAAAACATTACATATAAAACTGGGGCCTGTATAACTCCTCCTTACCCTTCTCTCCCTCCCTTCTCTAAATTCATCAAGAATTCAATGTCCATTACTCCCAAGTATATTTTCATATGTAAACTTATTTATTTATTTTTTAATTTTTGACAAAGAGAGCATATTGGGGAGAGTGGCAGAGAGCGAGGCAGAGAGAATCCCAAGCAGGCTCTGTGCTGTCAGCACAAGCCTAACATGGGCCTGGATCTCACGAACCATGAGATCATGACCTGAGCAGAAATCAAGAGTCAGATGCTTAATCAACTGAGCCACCCTGGCGCCCCCATAGGTCTGTTTAAAACAAATGAGCTTAAATACTTAAAATTATATGACTACTTTCAGATTTTAAAAAAATGTTTAAATATTTGATCTGTCATTTTAGTTTTTTTTTTTTTTTAAATGTTTATTTTTGAGAGAGCAAAAGAGAGAGAACGCGCGTGCATGAGCAGGGGAGGGGTGGAGAGAGGAGACACAGAATCCGAAGCAGGCTCCAGTCTCTGAGCTGTCAGCACAGTGTCCGATGTGGGGCTCAAACTGACAAACCATGAGATCATGACCATGAAGTCAGACACTCAACCGACTAAGCCACCCAGATGCCTCTATTGTTCTGTCATCTTGAAGAGTACAAGCCAGGTTTAATTAGAAATCACACAGATATGGCCAGACTAAATCAGGTGAGTGATTTTCTGCCAGCCACATTCAGGAAGACAGAGATACCATCAAGACTTACTAACTGGCAAGCCCCTAGTAGTGACCAGCAGTTCAACAGTAAACAGAGGTGACAGCATTACCTTGATTCCAAAACCAGACAAAGACTCTAAAAAAGGGGAATTACAGACCAATCTCCCTGATGAACATGGACACAGAAACTCTCAACAAGATAGTAGGAAGCCAAATCCAACGATACATTAAAAGAATTATTCACCATGATCAATTGGGATTTATTCCTGGGCTGCACATTGCACTGACTGCAATGTGATGCATCACAGTAATAAAAGAAAGGGTAAGAAACACATTATCCTCTCAGTAGATGCAAAAAAAAAAAAATTTTTGACAAAATACAGCATCCTTTCTTGATAAAAACCCTCAACAAAGTAGGGATAGAAGGAACATACCTCAGGATCATAAAGGCCATATACGAAAGACCCACAACTAATATCCTCAATGGGGAAAAACAGAGCTTTCCCCCTAAGGTCAAGAACATGACAGAGATGTCTACAGTCTCACCACGGCTGTTCAATATAGTGTTGAAGTCCTAGCCTCAGCAATCAGACTACAAAAAGAAATAAAAGGCATCCAAATCAGCAAGGAAGAAATCAAACTTTCACTCTTCACAGACAACATGACAGTCTATGTGGAAAACCCAAAACACCAAAATACTGCTAAAACTGAAACATAAATTCAAAAAAGTTGCAGGATATAAAATCAACGTACAGAAATCGGTTTCATTTCTATACACCAATAATGAAGTAGCAGAAAGAAAAATCAAAGAATCAGTCCCATTTACAATTGCATCAAAAACCATAAAATACTTAGGAATAAATTTCAGCAAAGAGATAAAAGATCTGTACGCTGAAAACAACAGAAAGCTTATGAAAGAAACTGAAGAAGACATAAAGAAATGGAAAAACGTTCCATGCTCATGGATAGGAAAAACAAATCATTGGTGTTTTGTTTTGTTTTTTTTAGTTTATTTATTGTGAGAGAAAAATCATGAGCAAGGGAGGGGTGGTGCAGGAGTGGGAGAGAGGGGGAGAGAGGGAGAAAAGGAGGGAGGGAGGGAGAGAGGAGGGGAGAGAGAGAGAGAGAGAGAGAGAGAATACAGAGCAGGCTGCGCACTGTCAGCACAAAGTCCAAAGCAAGACTCACAAAACACGAGATCATGACCTGAGCTGAAGTTGGACGCTTAACCGAATAAGCCACCCAGGCACCCCAGACCAAATACTGTTAAATGTTGATAGGACTCAAAGCAATCTAAACATTCAATGCCAATCCCTACCAAAATAACACCAACACTCTTCACAGAGCTTGAGCAAACAACTCTAAAATGTGTATGAATCCAGAAAAGACCCCAAATAGCCAAAGCAATCCTGAAAAAGAAAACAAAGCTGGAGGCATTACAATTCTGTACTTCATATTATAAAGCTGTAATCATCAACAGTCCTGGCACAAAACAGAGGACCCAGAAATGGACCCACAAACATATGGCCAACTAATCTTCAACAAAGTATGAAAGAATATTCAATGGGAAAACAAGAAGAAAACTGGACAGCAACATACAGAAGGAACTAGTCCACTTTCTTACACCATACACAGAAATAAATTTAAAATGGATTAAAGACCTAAACGTAAGACAGGAAACCATCAAAATCCTACAGAAGAAAACAGGCAGCAACCTCTTTCACCTTGGCCACAGCAACTTACTACTAGACAAGTCTCCAGAGGCAAGGGAAATAAAAACAAAAATGAACTATTGGGACCTCATCAAGATAAGAAGCTTCTGCACAGCAAAGGAAATAATCAACAAAACTAAAAGGCAACTGACAGAATGGGAGAAGATATTTGCAAATGACATGTCAGATAAAGGGTTAGTGTCCAAACTCTATGAAGAACTTATCAAATTCAACATCCAAAAAACAAATAATCCAGTGAAGAAATGGGCAAAAGACATGAATAGACACTTCTCCAAAGAAGATATCCAGATGGCTAACAGACCTGAAAAGATGCCCAACATCACTCATCATCAGGGGGAAAAAAATCAAAACCACAATGAGATACCACCTCACACCTGTCAGACTGGCTAAAATGAACAACTTGGGAAACAACAGGTGTTGCCAAGGATGCAGAGACCAGTAAACACTTTTGCACTGCTGCATAGAAACTGGCACAGTCACTCTGGAAAACAGTATGGAGGTTCCTCAAAAAGTTAAAAATGCCCTATGACCCAGCATTTGCACTACTAGATATTTATCCAAAGGATACAAAAATGCTGATCTGAAGGGGCACAGGCACCCCAACGTTTACAGCAGCTCTGTCAACAATAGCCAAATTATGGAAAGAGCCCAAATGTCCACTGACTAATGAATGGAGTAAGAAGATGTGGTATATATACATAATGGAATACTACTCAGTGATCAAAAAGAATGAAATCTTACCATTTGCAATATGGATGGATCTAGAATGTATTAGACTAAGCAAAATTAGTAAGAGAAAGACCAATATCATAGGACTTCACTCATATGTGGCATTTAAGAAACAAAACAGATGAACACAGGGAAAGGGAAGGAAAAACAAGATAAAAACAGAGAGGGAGGCAAACCATAAGAGACTCTTAAATATAGAGAACAAATAGGGTTGCTAGAGGGGTGTTGTATAGGGGGATGGCTAAATGGGTGATGGGTATTAAGGAGGGCACTTGTTGGGATGAGTACTGGTTTTATACGTAAGTGATGAGTCACGAAATTCTACTTCTGAAACCATTATTACATTATATGTTAACTAACCTGGATTTAATTTAAAATATTTTTTATTTAAAAAAAAATTAGTGAACAGAGGGCAAGTGCAAATGAGATGTATGTCTGCATTGGTCAGGAGTCTTCTCAGTTCTTTAAGCTAAATCATGACTTTAAAGAAAAAATCATGAGAAATACAGACATGGTTCTGAAGAAGGTAATGAACAACAGGGAGAGCTCCTGGTGATGGTAAAGGGAAAAGAATGAAGATCAATTGTAGGAGACTTGTTGATCTGGTAACAAGGATTTAATCACAAATAGGACAATCAGAAAAAATAAAGACAAAAAAATGGCAAAAATAAACCTCAAGAGTATCACAGCACTGTTCTATCAAAACCTTAACATTAAATAAGAAACCTACATGTGAGGAGGAAAATAGCTTAAAAACAAAAGGAAAAGAGCATAAGGAAAAAAGTTTCTAGCCTCAGATGCCTATATTTAAAGTGTTTTTAAACTTTGTTTTTAGGTTTGTTTTTTTTTTTAACATTTATTTATTTTTGAGAGACAGAGAGAGCGTGAGCAGGGAAGGGCAGAGAGAGAGGGAGACAAAGAATCCAAAGCAGGCTGCACGCTCCAGGCTCCAAGCTGTGAGCCCAGAGCCCGACCCGGGGCCTGAACTCATGAACCGCGAGATAATGACCTGAGCCTAAGCCGGATGCTTAACTGACTGAGCCACCCAGGCCCCCCTAAACATTTTTATTTATTATTTTTGAGAGACATAGAGAGACAGAGCACAAGTGCTGGAAGGGCAGAGAGAGAGGGAAACAAAGTATCCGAAGTAGGCTCCAGGCTCTAAGCTGTCAGCACAGAGCGCTATGAGGGGCTGGAACCCACCAACCATGAGATCATGACCTTAGCCGAAGTCAGATGCTTAACAGACTGAGCCACCCAGGCACCCCCAGGTATCTCTATTTTATTTTTTTTTTAGATTTATTTTTTTAAATGTTTTTATTTATTTCTAAGAGAGAGAGAGAGAGAGACAGCGTGAGGAGGGGAGGGTCAGAGAGAGAGGGAGTCACAGACTGAAACAGGCTCCAGGCTCTGAGCTGGCAGTCACCACAGAGCCCGACGCGGGGCTCGAACCCATGAACCGCGAGATCATGACCTAAGCGAAAGTCGGACGCTTAACCGACTAAGCCACCCAGGCGCCCCTGGGTATCTCTATTTTAAAGTAGAGAGAACGATATACAAATCCAGAAATGGTCAATGAACAATCTTGTTTAAAAGAAGCAGGTAAAGATGTAAAAAAAAAAAAAAAATGCAAAAGCCATATCACTGCATAGAAAAACTACTCTCTGTCATCTGGAGGATAAGAAAGGTTCATCCTCAAAAGAGAACCAAACTGACTGACCGTGGGAAGATCCAGTAGAAATGGAAACTTTAAGCTCTAGAGTTGATGGAAGCCTGCCAAAGGAGAATGCTCAGTACTTCTCACCTTGCTGACAATGTCACTGCTTAAAATAAAACAAAAAAAAGGCACCTAGATGTATGCCCAACCTATGAGAAGGGGCTCATTGCTGATGGGGCACTGAACAGCATGCACTGGGGAATGCGGACTGGACAGCTGAGTGCTAACTATAAGCAAGGTAATGAGGGGCATCATCCCAGATTTTCTAACAGGAAATAAGACAATGAATGACAGATAGTAGGACTCAAAATTCAAGGAGAATCCAGAGAAAAAGTAGCCAATTCTAAGACCTCAGATTAAAATGATTAAAAACTTTGGAAGACACTAAATACAGTACCTTGGAGTATGAGAGGCAATCCCCAAAAAAAGAGAAGACAAGCAGCTCCCAGGTGAGCACAACTTACCAAAGAACAAACATGGAAAACAGATAAAGAGTAAAGTATAATGACTAATGTAAGAGAATGAATGTCAGAAATATAAAAATCTAGAAGACTAATATTAGGCATGGAAAATGCTGTTGATCAGCTATCAAGTAAAAATGAAAACAACAATATGACTACAAAGGGAATAACAAAAATAAAGTCCACACCCAGAAAGGATTAGAAGGAAATACACAAAATGTCAACAACTGGGTGTGGGGGGTGGACTGTGGGCAACCTCTCTGTTTTCCTAATTTTCTATGGTGAACATAAATTGTTTGCATAATATCTAATGAAGAAAAGGTTAAAGTCCAGCGTAAACAGGCTTATCAAAAATGCTAATGGCTTCATTTTTAAGTGTTTGGAGCAAAACTGCTTTGGAAAAAGGGCAGAACTGTGGCTCTATTGTGCTATTCTAATTACTGACAGTAGAGCAGCTATAATTACATAAGAACTAAAACCCAAGAGAGCACCTGGGCGGCTCAGTCGTTACGTGTCCAACTTTTGATTTCAGCTCAGGTCATGATCTCACAGTTCAGTTCATGAGATTGAGCCCTGCATCAGGCTCTGCACTGATAGCGTGGAGCCTGCTTGGGATTCTCTCTCTCCTGTTCTCTCTCTTCCCAGCTTGCACACAGAAGCTCTTTCTCTCTCTCAAAATATAAATAAACAACAAGAAAGAAAGAGGAAGGAAGGAAGGAAGGAAGGAAGGAAGGAAGGAAGGAAGGAAGGAAGGAAGGAAGGAAGGAAGGAAGGGTCATTCTTTGAAATTAAAAAAGAAACAAATCTTCTCAGAATCTACGATCCCTTAAGAAACCAAGTCTTTCCCATAAGAAATGACAAGAGTTTACACTAATCTCTTTCTTTTTTGATACGGTCACCAGACCAAGAAATTCAAAGAATACCATAGACAGTGTTCTACCTCAAGTTTATTAAAGCATGTAATCTAGTTTCTCATGACAACAAAATTAAATGTGGACCTGATAACAGAATAAGACTAATAATTCATGGATTTTGTTCAAGATTTACCAACAAGATAAGGATGCAGAAACCATGCATACCAAAGTGAGGTGTTCATGCTAAAATGCTGAAAGGCAGAGTTAAGATAAAATCAACTCAATAGGCTGAAACAGTTTTGAACTCAACAGGATGTAAACTGATAGGGATAAATAAAATGGTAACTTCTTTAAAGTGCCGCAAGTACAAGATGAGAAAGATTGTTTGAATGAGTGCAGCTCCTAGGAAAAAGCCCTGGATGGTTAGGTTGACCAGATTAATACAACACTAAGAAACAGCCAGAACAGTGACTACAGCAACAGTCCCGCCATACTCTCCATGAATCCAACCGTATCTGAAATCTACACCTCACCTCATGTAGGGCATTTTGAGACTAGAAAAAATCTAGAGGAAGAAGACCAGAAAGTCATGACACATAAAGAAAGTGTAGGGCATAGGCTGCCATCCCCTCACCAGAAGGTTCACTGTGTGAATAAGGAAAGGACTTAATGTTGTTCTAAGAGGTACAGAATAACTAACAGAAATTACTAGAAAGCAATTTCTGCTCAACATGAGGAAATATCCAAACACAAGACTGGCCACTTCATAAATAGTTTTTGTTTCATCACTAGGAAATATTCAGGCAGAGTCAAAAGAACATTGGAAACTTTGCCAAAAGGCCTGCAGCACTGGGCAGGAGGTTGGTCTAGATAACCTCTAAGGTCCCCCTTCCAACTATGAGAGCTTTGATCTTGGGGATAAGGAGACTGAAGCTGCTTGATGCTGAATCACTCAAGAATAGCAGGAACTCTTGATGCAAAATGGCCGAGTACAGCAGATCCCAAACTATGTCCTTGAATGCAGACAGAGGGATTAGAACATGGGCCTCCGTTAGACCAGCCTTCAAATTCCATCCTTACTACTTGCCTCGCTGTGGGACCATGGGCAAGCTTCTCAACCTCTCAGCACCTTAGTTTCCTCATCAGTAAAACAAACGAAGAATACTCTCCCCTCACAGCATTGTTCAAAGGATAAACTGACCACCTAACAGAGTGACCGGCATATAATAACTATTTATCAAGTGATAGCTTTTTAAAAAAATTTTTTTAATGTTTTATTTATTTCTGAGAGAGAGAGTGAGACAGCGTGAGCAGGGGAGGGTCAGAGAAAGAGGGAGACACAGAATCCGAAGCAGGATCCAGGCTCTGAGCTAGCTGTCAGCACGGAGCCCGACATGGAGCTTGAACCCATGAACCTGGGTGAGATCATGAACTGAGCCAAAGTCGGACACTTAACCGACTGAGCCTCCCAGGCGCCCCTCAAGTGATAGCTTTTATTAATGTCGGTATTAAGAAAAAGAAGAAGAAATAACTTGACACCTGCTGTGGCTTCAGGAGTTAAGATGAGTATTGCAATGTCCCCATTCTCCCAAGAGGCTAGGCCACTTAGATGACTACCTAGAATATGGAGAACGTCAGATAATGATAAAAACAGATTTATGGGGCACTTAACTATACATCAGACATACCACTCTAAGAACTGTAACATTTTAATAAAGCCTCTCAATAAGCCTATAAGAAATACTGTTATCTGCCTTTCCAGAAGAAACTGAGATTTAGAAACTAAATAACTTGCCCAAGGTCACAGAGCTAAAAGTGACAGGTCAGGCATCAGAACCCATGCTCTTAACCAGAACTACAGCAGCTCTCAATCCTGACTATACATATTTAGAATTACCTAGAGAGACACAAAAGAAAGAATTCTCTCTGGGACCTTTATAACCCCCACTCCCATTCTGATTTGAATTGATCTGGCATAGCCAGGAGGGTTCTCCAGAGTTCAGCAACACTATCCTAGGGCAGGCTGCCTCCTAGAGGAAAACCAAGTTGCAATGAACAACTTGCTCCAGCTGACATCCCAGGTAGATGGTACTGCTTTTTAGAAATATCTTCAGAACCATGAGATCAGGATTGCTTTTCCAAAAAAACAAAGAAACAACCAAACAAACAAGACAAACAAACAAAAAACAACAAAAAACCACCACCCACGGGGTGCCTGGGTGGCTTAGTCGGTTAAGTGTCCGACCTCAGCTCAGGTCACGATCTCACAGTTCGTGGGTTTGAGCCCTGAGTTGGGCTCTGCTGACAGCTCAGAGCCTAGAGACTGCTTCAGACTCTGTGCCTCCCTCTCTCTCTGACCCTCCTCCACTTGTGTTCTGTCTGTCTGTCTCTCTCTCTCAAAAATAAACATTAAAATATTTTTTAAACCACCTACAACTTTTTATTTATTTAGTTAAAACTTAATCCTGAAAGTCATCCTTTTCAGGTAGGTGTCATTTTCCTACTTTATAGACAAGGAGACAGACTTAAAAAGATTCAATAACTTGCCCACATTCACAAAGAAATGAAGACTGAATTCTAGGAGGGCTTAAGACCCTAAAGAGCTCGCACAGAGTTGGCAGAGAAATTTTAGTGGATGATTAGGGCTGGTTTATGGAGGAAGTGACATATGAGCCAGACAAAGCATGGCACAAGGAAGGGTTAATCAGCAGAATGAATAGGATCAGAGATAAGATGTCATACAAGAAATGTTCACAGGACTAGACATAAACAGGTGGTGAAACTACAGTGCTTAAAAGCAGAATTGTGAGAAAGGTCACAGGGGTCTACTTCAGCCCAGACTGTATAGGCACATGAATGCCAAGCTGCACAGCTGTCCTTGGCCTTCAGAGGAGTTTTCCTAAAACAGAAACTCACTCAAGCAGATGCCTGGAAACCCAGCCTGCAAGGGAAGCAAGGTCATATTTCCAACTTGAACTCACGATGCAGAAAAAGAGTAAAGCAGCATCCAAAGTTGAGCTCTGCATCCAAGCTACTACCTTGTCCACTAGGAAGGACTTAGGAGGTTTGAGTTTATGGCATCATGTACATATTATAAGGTAACAGAGCAAAGTAATTAGCAGCAAGGCTTTAGAATCAGAGAAACCTGGGGTCACACCCTGACTCCACTTTTACTAGCTGCATCAGCCTGGGCATTTATTACATTTCTTTGAGTCTGTTACCTTCTTCGTAAAATAGGGATAAAAATATAATCCTTATAGGGCTGTTGTGACAAACGAATAGGAAACAAATATGTAATATGCTAATTAACATAGTGCCTGGTAAGAGAGCAAGCTCCCAAAAAACAGTAGCTATTCTTTCATTCATTCAACATGGTTTTATTAACCAAGCAAGCCTAGAGAAATTCTCTGCAAAGTGGAAAACTGTAACATGCATTCAGAGGGATGTCTATTAAGTCCTTCACAAATAACCAAATTTGCAAATACAAGCGAGGGAGACTTTTTGCATTGAGTGGTATAATATGGTTTGTGAACTAAAAAAGTAATATTTTTCCTTTTATTTATAAATTGCTTTGGAAGACTGGGAAAGATTACTATATATAATTCAGGATGAGTTCTAGGAAGAAAAATATGCACCCTAACAAAACATAAAAATAGAATTAAAAACCTGTATCAACAGATGCATTAATTGCTTCGCTACCAATCCCAGTATCCCTCTGACTCCCCTAAAAACAGTATCACTGTGATCCACTCCCACTACATTTACAGGCAAGGAAAAGTTACCACTTCCATGATAAAAGCAGAAAATGAGTAAGAATCTGTAGAAGTATAGGTTCTAATCTCAGCTCTGCCATTAACTGGGTGACCTTCTGTGGGCTCTCTCAAACAAGATAATCTCTTTTTTTCCAGCTATAACATCTGAGACATAGCTAACAGCAGCTCAACTTTGAACAGGTCACCTCAGAAATGGAGCTTTCGCAAGTCCCTTCCTTTGGGAGTGTCTGGATGAGGACAGGGCATGCAAGGCAAGGCCAGAATCACAAGGCCTGGGAAAGGTCATTCTCTGGGGAAATGCAAAAAAATGCCCCCCAAACACCATGTACCTTTCTTCATCATGTCTCGGTCCAAGGCTACATTTCTTTGGGCAAGATTTACTTCTGATCGAAAATGGAAGCGCTTGGCTCGCTGTTCTTTCTTTTCAATTGCTTCCTACAAGGTACAGAAAAAGCCAAAGAAGTGACACACAGAGAAGGAGAGTTAAATCACAAATGCAACATAACACTTCCGTGACACCCTAAAGTAAGTCAGAAGAAAAAAGCAACATCATGCCTTTGATGATTTTTGCCGACGACTGGATATTCACAATGACTGGGAGAGTGTACACTAACACTGTTATCATTTATAATAATCTCCACAAGTCGGTGCCTATCACTGTGTCGGGGGCATAGCAGGAATTCGAGGAATATTTGTTAACTCCACGAGTAATGAATGTTTTAGTTCTCTGACATTTTATTTATTATCAGCAATCATCCAAACAAATTACAACTGAACAATCTCCCTCCAATCTTCCAGGTCCAGCAACTAAGGCGTAAGAAAGCCAAAAGGTTTGCTGGAGATTCTTTGGCTAGTAGGACGGATAGATCTGATCTTGGTTCTATTTCTAGAAGCCCCAAAACCACCACCCCCATTTCACATCATCTGTGAGCATGGTAATCACACCTATCACATTATGTCTGCCTGAGCAGTCCACTCCCTAAAGCATTTTCCCTGTTTAAAAATAACACTGAAGCAAAGAAATTCTCTCCTCTATTCTAGGCTTGTGTCCATGGAATTGCCACTTTTCATCTGTAAGTGACAAGCAGCACTGATATTTCACTGAAAAGCAAAATAATCAGCTTCATAAATTTTTCTCTAAGAGGTAAAATAAATCCAGGTCCAACTATGGGTTTCTGATAGCTCTTAGGAACTCTTCACTAATTGTATATTGATTTTGCCATCCTAATTGAAGGTCTGACTCCAAGAAAGCTTGTGGGGATTGGTAAAGCGGCAACACTTTGTTACTCACCAATAGTTACGCTAATTTTCTTCATAGAAGCTAATTTTCTTCATAGAACTCCGTCCCTCCCCTCTCCCCACCCCGGCCACAATAATTAACCTACCTTCCCTTAGTAACAACTTAAGTACCAGTTCTGGGGCTACCATCTTTTCCCAGACACGTTTCCCATAATGGCAAACTGTACAGGAGTAAGAACAGCACAGTCTACTTCTTTGTCAATTACAGTAAGAAAACATCTTGACTTTAGTCTATTTTCTTGCCTGTCTAAAAGATGATCAGTTCTGGGGCGCCTGGGTGGTTCAGTTGGTTAAGCGTCCGACTTCGGCTCAGGTCATGATCTCAAGGTTCGTGGATTCGAGCCCCGCGTGGGGCTCTGTGCTGACCGTCAGCTCAGAGCCTGGAGCCTGTTTCAGATTCTGTGTCTTCCTCTCTATCTGACCCTCCCCTGCTCACACTGTCTCTCTCTCAGAAATAAATAAAAAACATTTAAAAAAATTTTTTTAAGATGATCAGTTCCTTGTTTTGGCCTTTAGGCAATCTGAAACAGATTGAGACCCAGATAAACTATAAAAAGGTGAGCATGACATATTTATTTTTATTTTTGTTTTTATACACCTAATATAGTTACATGGTACTATTATTCAGAAATACAATTCAAAATTCTATTCTAAACTTAATTGCACACATTAAAATCAGAAAGAATGTCTAAGTTGGATGTCACTAATTACAGCGACAAATGTGTACTGACTGTTTATAAAAGGAAAATAGGTTTGGCTCTGTGAGAAGTTACAGGAAAACTGGTAACCTAGTAATAGCAATCACCAGATAAAAGGCAATACTCCCAGGTACTGACTAAATCAGCTGACTCGCCCATCAAAGTTTAGACAGCCACAGAGTCAGGAAATCCTATTTTTCTAAGCCTGCAACCAATGAAGAATAAAGACATTTACTAACAGCCTACTATATGCCAGATACCTGTCATGTTTTGTTTCATTTAAAGTGGAGTCATCATACACATTTTTAAAGCATGGACATAAGATAAGAAAAGCATTCCTAGCACAGAACTTTTTCCAGACATGGTTAAGCACAGGCAACTAGGTACATGGATTTTATCTTGTCATAAATGTAAGAACACAAATGCTACCTGGATGTTTTCAGGAGGCATGAAGGCATCATTGTGTACCACAAAATTCAAGTTAAAAAACTGCTTTAATACAGCAACAAAAGAAAAAAGGAGGTAAAGAATAACTGCTGTTCTACAAGTCCTAGGCACCAACCTCATTGAGTTCACTTGCTTATCAAAATGAATAAATTATGGCCTGTCTTACCTTCGAGGTGACATCAATTCCAGTGATGAAGCTGCCAGCCTTGTTTTCGTATCTTCTGCTTGTGTCCTAACACAAGGGGGAAGGATGAGAAATGCTAACAGCAACTGAGGAAAAACTCATGATAGAAGACAGTTCCCCAACAGATTCCTTTTGGATAGTCATTCCTTTCAGCAATCCTTCCTCACCCTGACAACACTTTATTATGAGGAAGTCTGTCTCAGTGACTCTGGGAAGTAAGCAATCAACCCTACTAACAAGAAGTCTTTTCTAGATCAAACCCTGTCCCAAACTGTAACTAAGTCTATGGGATGAAGGAATTTATGGAAAAGAAAATCTACAGGCTTCCATGAAAAATGTCCAAGTTAAGGCACACTCATTCATCTCCCCAACCCACACAGGACAAATTCATCATGTGACGCCACCAGGTGGAGCACATGTCCTCACCAAAATGCAGACAGTCCAGCCTCACGTAGAGCTCCTGGGAAAACAGCACAGTGCAATGAAAAGCAGATGGGACTCCAAAGCGGAAGACTCAAGTCACAGCTCTGAGAGTCGCTGACTACATGCACTGTACCATTCCTTTGGTCTCTCTGGACTGGGTCTCCTCCACGGTATCTGCCAGCCTTCCTGAGCTCTTGAACTGCCCTCCCATTTGCTCTACAGAACTTTCCATTGCTCCAGCAAAACAATCTCGTTCCCATCTTAGAGCCTCTGCACCTACTATTGCCTGGGTTGGGAACACTTTCTTCCAAATTTGCACGTGGTTGGCTCCTTTTTGTCATTTAGGCTTCAGCTTAAATATCACTATCTCAGAGGAATTCCCTGACCATCCTATCCCATGTGGCTTCCCGCCCTGCACACCCTCCCTATCTTCTGCACAGTCTGCCCCATTAGCACGTTTTTACTTTCTTCCTAGCACTTACCACTACAAAAAAAATTCTTTATTTGTGTCCTCCGGCTGAAAAATAAACTCCCGTAGAGAGTTTAATCTTAATCTTGATCCAGTGCCTAGGACTGTGTCTGGCACATAAGTGGGGGGGGGGGGGCGGCAAGAACTGCATGTTGCACAGAATGAATAAAGGGATGATACAGACTTCTCAACTGCAGTGATACTTAAATACAATATAGTAAATGGTAAAACGACACTATGTTAATTGTTGTTACCAGAGTCATTATCATTTGCTAACTTTAGTGATTCTATCTTTACCTTTTCCCATAATTTCAGTCTAAAAGCCAGTCTTGCTGACCTGTGGTAAAAAGTAGTTCGGGTCACAAGAGAAATTAAGTACATGAGAGCAGCCACGCAGGCCTGAGACCAGCCCTAAGAACCAGACACAGACCCACCAAACCAAAAGCAAAACGCCTCTCACCACCCCCATGCGATAAAAGACGGACCACTGCTGGTTCCTTTATGTTTTGGTCTCACTAAGGGTCCCCTGCTAGGGCCACCGTGAAGGTGTTACAGAGCAGGTGGAATGAGGGCAAGATTTGACTCTGAAGTCACAAAAGAAACACTGAATTTCTGCTGCTGACAAGTCCAACCCTCCAAGAGAAACCGCGAGTGCTGTGTTTAACAAACAGCAGCTCCACCGGAGCTGCTGAACTCACAGGGAGACCTGGACACCAACGTCACCCGACAGTTCCTTCTGTTGCCGCCTGCCACCCCCCCCCCCCCGCCGTCTTTATCTCAAGCCTCAGACAACCCCAGCCCCTCCTCATTCACCCCTCTGCACAGCCTGGCTCAGACAAGCAGCAAAGGGGGTGTCCTCAACTACCCCCCTGCGCTCCCGCATCTTCTCCAGCCCCCTCAACACCCATTTCCGGGCGCCCTGGGGTCCCTTCTCCCGTTCCCCATCTCTCCTCGAGCTTGGCGCCTCCGCCTCCTAAGCGCTCGCTCGCCTCTCTCCGCTGCCGGTGACTTCCCTCAGCCCAGGCGCCGGCCGCCTCCCCCGCGGGACACCAGCTTGGCGACCTCCTCCTCACCCCCGCCCCCCGCCCGTACCGGAATCAGTTCTTTCAGTGAGCGCCGCACTGGCACAATCTCCAGCTCGCCCTCCTCCACCTCCATGGGCTCCGGCTCGCCACGCTCCAAACCGGAGTCCGTCTCAGGCGACGGGAGGCCCAGGGCCGGCCCCGCCGGGGCCTCTGCTTTCACCGACACTCGCAGGCCCCGTACGGCCGCCATAGCCGCCCGCCGGCCGCACCACTGAGAGCCCGCCTTGCACACCCGCTGGCTAGAGTGCCGCTGCCACTGGCCATAGAGCAGCCGCCGCCGCACCCTAGAGTGTCACCTGCTTCGGCTACAAGCCCCCCACTTGGCGCTTCCGCCCCCTCGTGCCGGGAGGAACCCAGGACAGCTGGAGCAGGACCTGGTAAAGAGAAGGCGGGCTCGAGTGAGGGCGTGGGCGGGGCCTGCTGGAGGGGGCGAGGCCTGAGGGAGATCTGTGTATACCTTGAGCAGTAAACCTCTTATAAAAAGGCAACTTTACTGAGCGATCGTTACATATCAGTGTTCCAAGTGCTTGAACTCATACAACTCTATTGAATAGGTGCTATTACTACCACCATTTCACATATGAGGACACTGAGACATAGAAATTTACACAAGGGTTTATTTAAGGAATAAAACCTGAATCTGGACCTCCCGAGTCCAGCTCCAGACCCCAGAATGAGCCTTGGTCTATCACTTCTGGGCAATGTGTAGGTTTACAGCATATTTGTCTTGAGAACCTTTGCCTCTTTCGAGTCTCCCAATAATTGGTCCATTTTACATGTATAAAAATTGAGACTCCAAGCGGGTAGTGTCCTGCCCAAAGCCCAGAGCTTGACCTGCAATTTCTTGACTCCCCAGGGCTCTGTCTACTGTAAACTCCTGAGCAAGGTTTCTTACGTTTCTAACAGCCTGACTGGGAGACAGAGAGAGTCCTCTAGGCTTCCAGAGGGTACCACTGGTTAGTTTTTGCTTTGAGTCCTGATTTTTCACCTCCCTCCCTGTGTTACCTTGGTCTAGTTCTGGCCCCTATCTGGGCCCTATCTTCCCATTTGACGAGGGCCGGGTCTCCCAGGCCCTACCAGCTCTGACCATGGAGGAACAAATAATTATAAACCAAGGGAGAACATGATCAGCAACAGACACACCTGGGTGTGCCCCTTGTACCACGTGTGACTTTGACCAAGCCACTTAAACCTTCAAAAATCTCAGTTTCTTCATCAGCAAAATGGGACAATATTTCTTACCCCCCCCCCCAAAAGGAGATTGTGAGGGTTAAATGATGTATATAGATGCAGGACCCAACAGAAGGGGTACAACACATCAAAGCTTTTCTTAAATGTTTGCTGAATCACAGCACAGACACAAGGTGGGGCTCTTTAGAGGGCTAGTTTTGTTTGGTGACAGTAGTTACAAAATTGGATTGAATGCATGGAATGCATATGCACGCCTTTTTAAGAACATTTCAAAGCAATTTTGTGCTTGGGGTGGCCAGCTTTGGGTGAGAGTCACAGACCTCACCATTACACTTATTTTCTAGGCCTGAAGGGGAGGGGGGTTAGGGAGAGAAGCGAGCAATCCTTCTTCAGCCTTGGCCTCAGGAGGCCAGCAGAAAAAGCTGGATAGGCCCTCTCCCCGCAGGATAGGGGACTTGTTGCTTGAGGACTCAGGCACTGCAGTTCGGCACAGTTCAGAGGAAACCCAGTCCCTTGGTGACAGCTCTAGCTGTCAGGAGAATTAGGAATCCAGAGCAAGCCAGGGCATCAGGCAAACAAGACTAGACTATGCCAGGAAACCCCTTTGTAGCCAATCCCTTGTGGGTTCATATAATTTACCCCACCTCGCCACCTTCACCTCTGTCCTCAGTGTTAGCCTACTGTAGGGGAGCCACAGAATCAGGAGGGGTAAAGAATAATTTTCCAAACAGTCAAAAAACATGACTTAAATATAAAAGGAACACATGTCAAAGTGTTTATTTGTTGATTAATGAATGAGACCATCAATAAGATATGAAGACTAGTTCAAAAGAGAATTTGAGAATGCGTACAGAGTTGGTCAGTCAAAGGAATACTGCAATGAACTTAACATGACAGGTTAATGTCCCCCAAGGCAAGAAAGTGCAACCATTGGGGTTCCCTTTTCTACCAGACAGAAAATATCTGCATTGCTATTGGACAAGAATTATTTACTCATTATAAGTCTCCTATAAATTAACCTCTACACTTACAGTAGAGATTTGTTGGCCATTGGTGATCTTGAGGAGACCAATGTCCATGAAGGGGAAGGTAGATTAATGGTGGAATGTGAGAAATTATGGTTGACTCTTTTGAAAAATTTGTGAAGATGGGGACAAGGAAGGATATTAACAGGGTCTTCTATAGGATTCACTCTTTTTTTCTTTGACTGAAGTTGGCCACACCCTCTCCTTTCTTTTTCTCCCATTTGAAAACAATAGAAGCATACATCTCCTAGGGTAACAAAAGGAAAAGCCATTAAAAGGTAATATAAGCTTCTAGGGTGAAATCAAATGCTACCTGAGAATTGGTAACATGGTCCACCGACCTGATGTGATGCCTATTCAGAGATGTTCTTTAATGCCATTTTATTTTTTTTAATGTTTTTATTTATTTGTGAAAGAGAAAGAGAGAGACAGGGTGAGCAGGTGAGGGTTAGAGAGAGAGGGAGATACAGAATCTGAAACAGGCTCCAGGCTCTGAGCTAGCTGTCAGCACAGAGCCTGACACAGGGCTCAAACCCACAAACTGTGAGATCATGACCTGAGCTGGAGTCAGACGCTTAACTGACTGAGCCACCCAGGCACCCCTTTAATGCCATTTTAAATTGGGCAAACACAACCCCACACTCCACACACCCCAAATTCATGTCTATCCTTGGAACATGTGCAGGTTGTTAGTTAAGGAAAATTTTCCACAATTAAAGGAAAGGTCCTGAGGCAGCCAACCCTGGTGAGGGAGTTGTATCCATGTCCCCCAACCTGCTACACAGGTAAATTCTTGAAAAGACTATCTGCCCTCATTTTCTCCATCTGACTTGACCACTCAGCATCATGGACACTGATGGCCACTCCCTAGTTCTTGAAACCACACACACTCTTCCATTATAAAGCCACACCCGGTTTTTCTTTTTCACCTTCCCTGCCCCTCCTGCTCCAATGCCTTTTCAAGTTCTTCCTCTTCACCCAGTCCTCCAGGGGTTAATCCTAGACCCTCTTTCTTCTCACCCCATGCCCACATGCTAGGCCATCTTATCACAACTATAGCTTCCAGTTCCACTGCCAACCATACTCCAAGGACACCCACATCTCCATCTCCAGTTCTCCCCTCTCCTCCAAGCTCCAGTCCCACATGTCTAAGTACCTACTGCATATCTTCCCTGAATATCTCAAGGCACCTCTGGCTTCCTACGTACCCCTCATGTCCATCTGCTTCTTTGCCTCCTCTTGGCTACCACTCCTCAGCTTCTTTCCATCCCAGCCATCATCATATCGTATCTTATCTGGACACTGCAGTGCCCTTCCCCCACTGATTTCTCCATTTTTCTGGTTCCTCCACCCTCATCCCTCCTCTACACTGTAGCCAGACTGATCCTTTCAGTACACATTATCCAGGTCTGCCTTCCCCTCCAGTTTCACTTTGCACTGTTCTCCTCCTCACGCCCAACATCTCTGCTTCACTTCTTGGTAAGCACCATGCTCCCTCCTACCACAGGATTACTGCACAACTGGACCTTTACTTGGAGCTTTCTTTCCTCTCCCTTGGCCTAGTTAGTGCTTCTCCAACTTCAGATCTCAGCTGGAACCTCCTTTTCTCTAGAAAACCTCCCTAACTACTCTTAGGAAGCCACCACAACAAGCCTTTCCAATAAGAGCACTCATATCAGTTCAAAATCATCCACACACATGGAAACTTGAGAGCCATGAGAGCAGGAATAGTGTTGATTTAGCTGGGTGTCGAACTCCGTGTCTAGGTATAGAAGGCCCTGGACATATACTGAAATGATGGATGGATGGATGGATGGATGGATGGATGGATGGATGGATGGACATATCAAAAGAAAATGAGACTTTTGCCCACATTAGATTCAGAAACATGGAGCAACAGATTTAATACCTATCTGTACCAAATTCTAGACCGAGGGTATTCATGTCAACCATCATTGTTTGTTAACATCACCTAGATAAGGAGGAGTGCCCGGGTGGCTCAGTTGGTTGAGCATCCAACTCTTGATTTCAGCTCAGGTCATGACCTCAGGGTTGTGGGATCAAGCCCCATGCCAGGCTCCACACTGGACATGGAGCCTGCTTAAGATTGTCTCTCTCTCCCTCTGCCCTTCTTCCCACTTGCCCCCTCTCTCTCTAAAATAAAAAAAAAAAATAGTCACCTAGGTAAAGATACATACTTGCATCTGGTAGATAAATAAGTTCTGGAGATGTAATACACAGTACTGTGATTATAGACAACAAAACTATTTTAAATACTAAACTTGCTAAGAGACTAGATCTTAATTGTTCCCACCACGAGAAGAACTGAAATTATGTGAAGAGAAAGAAGTGTTACCTAATACTACAATGGCAATCATATTGCAGTAAAAATGTATCAAATCAATATGTTCTACACCGTAAACATACTGTAATATATGGCAATTACATCTCAATTAAAACTGATGAAAAAACTTAAAAAGTCACCTAGGAAGCTGAAAAGATTACATACTGTATGATTCCAACTCTATGACATTCTGGAAAAAACAAAACTATGGAGACAGTAAAAAGACAGTGGTTGCCAGGGGGTCGGTGAGAGTGGGGTGAAGGAGGGATAGACAGGTGGAACATGGGGGATTCTTAGGGCAGTGAAACTATTCTGTATGAAACTGTAAGGATGGATACATGGTATTATACATTCCTCAAAACTCATACAATGTACAGCACAGCCAGTAAACTCTATAAACTGTGGTCTCTAGTTAATGATGCTGTGTGGATACAGCCTCATCATTTGTAACAAATGGACCACACTAAAGCAATATGTTACTAACAGAGGAAACTGGGAGACAGGAGAGGAGGTTGAGAGGGTATATGGGGACTCTGTACTTTCCTCTCAATGTTTCTGTAAGCCTAAAACTGTTCCAAAAAATAAAGTCTATTAATTAAAAGAAAAAAAAATCCTGACACCCAGACTAGACCCCAGGCCAAATAAATCAGATTTCTGAAGGTGGAGCCCAGGCATCAGGATGTTTTCAAAGCTCCCTAGGAGATCCTGGCAGATAACTACTATCTAGACTGAATTGGGAATGGGAGGGGCAGACGGCAGCTGGGAGCCCTCTCTCAGCTCAGAGGTGGCGTTCCCGGGAAGATGGGTGCATATTGGCACACCTCGCCTGAAAGGAGACAAGAACACCTGAGGACAAGGGGACCCTCTTTTATGAAAGCTCCAGCGCCTTAGGGATGGTCCCCTAGATTCTGGGGGAGACCAAGTGTACAGATTTAAACAGTTCCTTCTGGTGTTGCAGTTCCCCATTGTTCCCGTTCGGTGCCTACAGTATAGAGCCCTGTACAGTCCATGGGGCGTGGGCTCTTGAGGAGAACAAAGGTCTGTGGCGGGGACAGGGAGGGAAATATCACAAGCCTCTCAGTGCAGACTGTAACAGCCGATTGCATGGACCACGGCTAGAAAAGTGACTGCTCTTGCGGAGAATGGGGACAGAGTGAGCCAGGCAGTAACAGGAAAGAAAGAGCCAGAGCAGAGGGCATCTGAGAGAGAAAGCAAGAGGGGCTTCCTCCTACATGCCCTGGAGTGTGCGGAGTGTGCAGCAGTAGCTTTTGGAAAGCCAAGGGGGGTGGAAATCTGGGTTATAGCTACAGGGGAGGCCTGAGCTAGTTTGCAGGCTGAGGAGCAGGTACAGGGAACTAGAAAAAGCCAGAGATACACAGGCCAGAAAAAGGCCTCACTATGGATAAAGTGGAGAGAATGAGGCTCTCAGAAGGAAGACCCCATTTTGTGATTCAGCTCAGAGTTGCTTTTTGAATGGTCTTCATCATGGTGAAACAGTCAATGGGCAGATATAAGTTGAGAAAGTGAATCAGCCAGTGGGTGAGGTTGCAATTCCTGGGCCCTGACTGCAGTCTTGTACAAGAAGGACTGGACACCAGACCACATGCCAAGGGTGTCTCAGGGGCTATGGACCAGGGATGAATTCCTGGAGGATGTGACTTGGAGTTGGTGGCCTACGCAGTAAGGAGGGCAGGAGGCTGACCACAAAACTAGGATGGGCTAATGACAAACCAGTCAGCCTGACCTGGGAGGGGATTGGCAGCTGCCCTGGGGAATGAAAGGATCCTGACTTTGTCCCCTGGGTCATCCATGCTGGAGAAATAAATGAGTCTGAGGTCCCAGAGGGCAAAGCCAGGTCTGTGTATGTATGGGGGGGGGAGACCTGGGCAGAAGATGGTCATTTAAGCCATGGCCACCCAGTCCACCAGGGGGCTAGAATGGTTCAGGAAGTCCTTGCAGACCACGGCTCTGTTCTTCAAGTGAGACGGAGGACAAGCCCTTCCCCAGAACTTTCTGGGCCTCAGTTGACTCCCAGGGTCCAGTACCACCCACTGCATGGCTCCCCTGGCCACCCTGGGCAGAGTCCCAGTGGCCCAGGAAGCAGGCCTGCTTGTTAGCCCCAGGAGACACTATGTAGGTGTGTAGGCATGTGTGTGTTTGTATGTGTGAGACTCCATAATCTGTGGGGTGTTTATATGGGTCCCAGTATGTGTCTGCATATCCCCCTGGGAAAACTGGAACCCTCAGTAGCCTTGAGAACCCCTCCCTCTTCTACCTTAGGCTGAGACCATCTAGGATGATAGGTATTGGGGTGAGCAGAGACCAAAGCGCCCGTGGGTTCCAGAGCTCAAAGAGATTCTCTGCAAGCAATCAGAGCACTCCAAGGGCAAAATCCTGACTGGCTCCTAGCCTCCAGTTGGACACACTGGCCTCGGCTCAGTTCCCCTGTGTGTTTAGGCTTGGAAGTACAGTCTCTTTCTGGTTTTCCTAGATGTCCTTACCCTGTGTAGAGTTCTCCATTTTCCTGGCAGCTGATGTGGGAAGACCCGCATGGGGTGGGTGGGCTGGGGATGTGGGCGCTAGTCTGGATCTTCCCTGACTTGCTATGTGACTGAATGAGACACTATTTCCTGGGCCTCAGTTTCCCTACCATAGTGTGCCTCCTAGACTGCTTGTCCTCATGGGGAAATGGTATCATGCACCTGTGGTCCTATTCAAAGCTCTTATGCATGATTTGGCCTGTCATACCCAGGCCCAGGGCTTGGTCAACTCCAGGAATGAACCAGCCCCTTTGACAAACAGAGGCAGGGATAGAGAAAGGCAGTGTCCTAGAGGAGTGGGTGGGTCTGAAAAGCTGTGGGGAGTAAGGAGCTAATGGAGTGTGGGGCATGGTTAGGAGAGCATCCACAGAGGGTAGACTGATGGCAGGGGCCTCAAAGTGGAGGAGCATGAAAGGGTTCTGAGAGGGAGAAGTATGGCCAGGTCGGTGCCTGAAGATTGCTCCGGCAGCCGTAAGAGGATGGATTGTAGTCCTAAGTACCAAGGCCAGGAGATCGGAGAGGAAGTGAGAGATTGTGGGGAAGAACTAAGAACAGACCTACTTACTGGTCTTGGCATTTGGGAAACTTCTGCCTGGCCACCAGCACCCCTCTTGGAGAGGGCTTGGTACACTCCCTCATGGGACTTTCACAGGATGACCAGGAAACAGGCAGGAGAAACTTTGGTATCCATTTCTCAGATGGAAAAACTGATCACCAGGCTGGATAGCCTTTGGCTTGGTCTCCTGCTTGGTCTCCAGTTTTACCCAGCTGAGAACTCCACAGACGGGTAAATACCAATCTTGCACGATATGCTGAGCCCATAGTCATTGAGGCTAGTTCTGGGCCGCTCCGGAGACAGAAAGCTTTTTCTTCTAAGGGCTTCCCTTGCTGGGTACTTACTATATACACAGCACTATATCAGATGCCTGGCACCAGGACTTCATTTAACTTCACAAGAACCCCCCGAGGAGGTGCTGCTATTATCCACATTCTATCTATGAGAAAACCGAGGCTCCTCCAATGGCTTGCCAAAGGTCACACAGAGCTATTAAATGCAAAAGCTTGGATTCAAGCTCGAGGCTGTCAGACCTCAATGATGACTCTTCATGATGGCCATGGGGAGCCTACTCTGAGCAGGGGGCTGCAGGGTCCAAAATGCCCATAGCAGTGCTCAAGGCCAAGGCGCCACAGTAAATACACTGGGATCATGTTACGGGGACTCCTGTGACGCTCCACTGGGACTTCTGCCCTATAAGGAGTGGTGATGGCTCCCAAGGACCAGACCTTGGGCTCCCTGGGCCCCTGTGAAACCTGGGCAGCCTATTAGCTCCTAAACATCCTGTTCTTCCCAAGGAAGGGCCACATCCCGGACTCCAGAGCCAGGCTTTGTCCCTCCGTCTCCTTCATTGCCTCCTTCTCACTTCCCTCCAGAGTGCCTCTCACCACTGTCCTGCTTAGACCCTTCCAGAAAAATGAGCAAAGCGAGTGGTCCAGCTGGTGAGAAAGAGCACACATCGTGATGTTGAAAATGTACACACAGTTTGTTGTTGTTGTTGTTGCTGTTGAACTCAAGAAAGGGCTTTTATTGTTTTTAACTCACTTCCTGGGAAGTTAACTTTTTAAACACTCTTATGGAGTTTGTTCAGCACTTGTGCTACATTCAAAACCAGCAATGGCGACCAAAACCGTCAGTGATGCAGGAAGCACCCCGTCCAGGCTCACGTGGGCACTGAAGCCAGGCCCACCTCTGAGATCCGCGAGGGCAGGGCCCAGTGGTGCAGGCCCCTGAAACTCCCACCCTCCAGGCCCCAGTGTAGAGGTGCTTAGGGAAACTTGTGGGTCCGTGATTAGTCTCCCATGAACTCTAAAAAAGTGTTCTTAAAAACAGTACCGAATTAGTGGTTGAAGCCCTGGGTTACAATGCCTTGGCGCAAAGGAGCCTAGGAGATACATGGGCCCATTGACAATGGGCCACATTCTGCTCATAGCCTTAAAGACATATAGAAACTATAATACAGATGCATGTGCCAGTGCAAGGCATGCAGGTGCGCTGTGTGCAGCAGATGGGCACGCATGCGCGTGTGTGCGTGGAGGTGCAACACATACCCACAGGGCACAAAGATGAAAGGGACACAGATGCTCCTCTAGACCAGCCTCCCTTTCCTTCTCAGCACCAGCCTTCCTGCAGCAGGAACCCCACACAGGCAACTGAAATCCCGTGTTTGGCCCATGTTTTCAGGGGAAGCATCTGAGTCCTGCTTTATTTTCCTTTGGGGTCCATTCCTTGAGCATTTGGTCAGTAAGTGCCAAGCCAGCCAGGCACGATCCCAGGGAGAAGATCATGTCTGCCCCAGCAATGCCAGGTCCACACACATGCTCCAGCGTACCAGCTCTGAGCAGGCTGAATGTCAACTGTCTTTGGGGTGAAGCAGTGGCAGCAGGCCCACCTCTCTGTGGCCACTTGCCAGCATACACACCCCACCGGGGTCCCACTTCTAGTGCCACCTCTGACCCGGGCAGTTGGTCCTTCACCGTAGGAACGTGAGGGCAGCTTCCAGGGCCGGGTGGGCAGGCCAGTGTCGGGTTGGAGATTGGGTTCCAGTTACTTCAGCATCCACAAGGCCACAGCCCTGTGAGTCTATGGCCTTTGGCCGGCCAACCCCTGGTATCTCTTCTACAGGGGAGCTGCACAGGGAGGGAGAAAAGTGGGCAGGGAAGGTGGGCGCTCCTGGCTCAGGCCTCTGCCGGGAGCTCTCATTTAACCCCTTCTCCAGATGGCGCCAAGTGTGACATAATCAAGGAAGGTCAGTCCAGCCCGCCTGGCCGCCAAATGATGATGAGGGTGCTGGAAACCACTGAAAGCTGGAGGAGAGCTTTCTAGATGCTCCCAAGCAGGCCTTTACACCACCCACTCCTGACATTAAAAACAAAAGTAAAAGACAACAAAAAAGAATCTGAATTCTCCGGTGCTGGCCCCTTCCCCACCGAGGCCCAAGGATACCCACCGAGGGCTCAGAGCCTCCATATCAGTGTTCTCAGTAGACGAGGGCTCTGGCAGGCGCCCCTCTGAGGTGCGCAGGGTACACTCCTCTCTGTGCATGCGGCAACGGAGCCAGGCCTGCCCGGCTCCCAGCGGGTGGTCTCTGCTGGGGGGGGTGGTAGGGGGAGCCAGGCCTCCACCTGCTGCCTGGGTTTCCTACCTACTGCCTTGCCGAGCACCAGCTGGCATCTCTAAGGCACCATAGGTACCTCTCTTTCCCATAGGATGGGTCCCACCAGGGAGAGCCAGGACAAGGAGAAAAGCCTCATGGGAGCCCTTCCCCTCAAGCTCCAGATGACAAACATTCCAATCCCGTCCCTGGACTTGCGCGCTGAGGTCATGCAGCATGATAGAAGGAGGAGGGCCAGAAGAGGGGCCACAGTCCTCAGCCCCCTGCCCGCAGGGGCGGCTGTCGGCATGAGGGCAGTGGGCCTTTGGAGGCGTGGGATGAGCGTGCTGCCGGCGGCCCTGGGCGCATGCAGGGGCTCAGGATGCAGCCTCATCTTCTTGAACGCCGGGGAGCTCCAGGCTCTTGCCCCCTTCGCCACACCTGTCTTTCCTGTTCAGGGGACACCATGGGCAGAGGGACCTCAGGGGTCAGAATGTGCACTCAGGAGACACTCTCACACACACTCACACAGCCATTCCTTTGCACAATTTCTCAAACACATCCCCCCACCCATTTCCCCAAGCTCACGTCAGCCTTGCCCCCCCTGCACTGCGGCCTCTCACCACTCTCCCTACCCCTAGTGTCAGCCCACAACCCTCAGACAGGGCACCCTCCACCATTCGTGTCGCCTGGAGATGAAGTCTAGACTTCCCCACCTGGCCTCCGGAGCTTCTCACAATGTGACCCTGCTGGCTCCCTGCATCCTGGAGTACCAGCCATGTCACAGGCCCTCCATGTCAGCCTAGCTCAGCCCCCATGGTTCTGGGTGGAGGGGCTTTGGTTTTGATTTCTCTTTGCTTTAGTCACAGGGAAGAGTCTACCTAGCAGTCTTGGAATTTGGTCACGTATTGAATAGAGTCCTGTATCTGATTATTCCCCTAAGATCTTTCTCTCTGTGCTAACAGCTCAGAGCCTGGAGCCTGCTTTGGATTCTACATCTGCCTCTCTGCCTCTCTCTCTCTCTTTCTCACTCTCAAAAATAAAAATATTTTAAACATTAAAATGAACATTGTAACATATTAAAAAAACTTTTTTTAAAAAAACAGAGTCTGGGCACCTGGGTGGCTCAGTCAGTTAAGCATCCAACTCTTGATTTCACCTCAGGTCGCGATCTCATAGTTCATGAGTTCGAGCCTCACATCGGGCTCTGCACTGACAGTGTGGAGACTGTTTGGGATTCAATCTCTCCCCTCTCTCTCTGAACCTACCCCACTTGCTCTCTCTCTCTCTCTCTAAAAATAAAAAAACTTAAAAATAAACAAATGAGGGGCTCCTGGGTGGCTTAGTCGGTTAAGCGTCTGACTTTCACTTAGGTCATGATCTCACGGTTCATGGGTTCGAGCCCCGCGTCGGGCTCTGTGGTGACTGCCAGCTCAGAGCCTGGAGCCTATTTCAGAGTCTGTATCTCCCTCTCTCTCTGACCCTCCCCTGCTCACGCTGTCTCTCTCTCTCTCTCTCCTAGAAATAAATAAAAATATTTTTAAAAAATAATAAGCAAATGATAAATACACTTAAAAAATTTTTAAAAACCCAGAATCTGTCAAGGATAAATACTGGGACTCTATGATGAAGTAAAACCTGCCTTTCAAAATGAATTTTGAGTCACAGAATTATAGAATTTTATAGGTGAAAAGGATTAAGCCCAATCCTCTCATAGTCCAAATGAGGAAATGTGTCCGTAAAAGGACAATGATTAATACAACTTGCGCAGCTGTATTCGTGGGTCCCAGTTCTGTGCCAGAAGTAGACTAGAGGTCCTTAGCTTGTGACTGCCTTGTCCCACCCACAAGGGGGCGCTGACTCACAGACACTGAGCTAGAGAAACCAGATGTCTGACTAGGTTTGTTCATTATGGTCGTACTTATTATGCCTTTTGTCCTGCCATAATTAATAACAGATTCCTCTTTCACTCTCAAAAGCGGCTCTGTTTGGATGTTAAATATGTGATCCCCTACACTAAACCCAATTCCAGCATCAAGACCTGCAGACCCCGAGGCACCCAGGGAACCCCCTCTCCTGGACCTGGCCACCTCACTGAAGAGACAGGGAACTGAAAATAAGCTCAGTACTGTCAAGGCCTCTTCAGAGCCCCCACCAACTTCCAGCACCCGGGGATGTTTGTCAGGTGGAGGGCAAGAAGTTGGTATATGGACATTACTGAGTGCAAGCAAGCTCTGACTGGAGCAGACCCCAGCTCACCCGCTATGATGGGACCTGACACTTCTAAGGAGCCCACTTACAAAAGGGTGGCCTCACATGAAACCAGCGTGTGGGCCTGGAGAGGCTGAGGTACCTAGACAACGTCTGACACTCGCCTCTCTAGGGAGCATGCCTTTTCCACACAGTGGGCGGAAGGGGCAGAAGGCGGGGGGAGGGGTGCACAACGTCTCCTCCCTGCAGCATCCTCCACAGGCCAGAGGAAGGCAACCAAGGTCCCAGGGCCACCTTGTGGTCCAGGACCCCTCACGATTTTCTGTCTGCAGGTCTGCACACAAACTCCAGCAGGCCTTGTCAGCATCCCAAACTGACTTTTATTTTAATGGAAGAAGCGTAAAAGCTGAGGACGAGGCTCACAGAGGTTTAGGGAATTGCTTTTCTGACCTGTCCTAGGAGGTGGTGAATGCACATGCCTAATTCACAGTAGGGACCCTTCAGCAAATAGGAAGTTCTCTTCCCGGGCCCTATCAGCCAACCTGTCCATACTCACTTGCTGGACAGGCATTTACAGAGTGATGACTGGGCACATGGCCTCAGCAATGGCTGGAGGTAGTGTGGCCCACTCAGGAAGGCCGCTATGGATCCCCCAGGCCAGGAAGGGTCATAAGTGCCCCTCCTTCCACAGACAGGCAACCTTCCTCAAGGAGCAGACATGAGGCCAGTCTGCAAACCTGTACCAGGCTGACATGGGCTGAGAACAGAGGTGTAAACAGGGCCCTCCTCTGAGATCTGCTGAGTCCCCAGGCTCCAAGCGCAGCCCGCATGGCCCAGTGATAGTGAGAGTCTCGGGGATATGCCACAGCCCCCACCTTACCCAGGGAGCACCTTGCAGGCCTCAGCTGGCCGATACTTACGACAGTAAGCTTCCTGGAGCAGACATAGATCGCTCTTCCCTCCGAGCTTGGGGCTCAAATGGGTTCCCAAAGGAACGCTTTCTCAGCATGGACTTAACCAGGATCTGGGGAGGACACTCATGTCAGAGTGAGGAACACAAAACCCCAGGCTCCCAGCCACACTGGCAGCCCCTCTGATTCCCTAAGGGGACAGCTCCCGGTGGGCCCTGCGGAGGCTCCCTTCTGGTCAGCAGAGAAAGGAAGAGAATTCCAAGCAAAGGAAATGGCAAGAGCACGAGGGGTGATGGTCAAGGGACAATTCTGGGAATGGTGAGGAGCTCGACACAACTGGTGCCTGGGGGACCCAGAGGCCAGGAGCAGTCCAGAAGGGTCTGGAATGGCAGGCTGAAAGCATGGGCTGGATCCTGAGGACGTGGGGAGTACAATCAGGAAAGGCTGTACAGCTAAGGTGGGGAGCATGGAGAGGGGGAGAGGCTGTGCAGGCAGAGCAGAGAGGAAGCTGCACAGCGGTCTGGGGGAGGTGCCTGGACAGGCAGAGGCTGCGGCACCCCAGCTCCCTGTGTCCTTCCTCCTGCAACAAGGACAGTTCTGGGCCGCTGCCTACACACACACAAACTCACAAACACATGCCTCGTTCTTTTATTTCATTCATTCACTCATTCATTCACTCACTCATTCAATCAACAACTATTTATCAAGTACCTAGCACATGCCAGACACTATTTTAGGTGCAGGGTCGACACTGAGGCAAAAATTCTTGCCCTTATGGCGCTTATGTTCTAGTTAGGGGGACAAGCAGTCAATAAGACGAGTCAGTAAAATATGTGAGTTAGTGGTAAGGGCCAAGGAGAAAACAGTAGTAGAACAAGGCAGGAGGACATGGAGAAGGACAAAGAGGAGGTGGGAATTTTTGATAAGGGGCGAAGGAAGGCTCACTTCTAACGGTGACTTTTGAGTAAAGGCTGGAAGGGAGTGAGGAAGCGAGCCTTGCGAGTTCTGGGCAGGAGCATACCCCAGGAGGGAAGAGAAGTGCAAAGGTTCTGGGGCAGCAGTTTATGCGATGCGACCCACGGTTGGAGCTGAGCAAATGGAGGGAGGAGAGGAGAGGCGAGGGGCAGCAGAGAGGTGGGGGCAGAAGGTGGGCAGGCCATGCAGGGTTTTCCGGGACAGTCAAGGCTGTGGCTCCTACTCTGAGTGACACAGGGGCCTAAGTGAGCAGGGTCTGAGATGAAAAGTGACATGATCAGTCACTGGGACCACCCTGGCTGCTGAGTTGAGCACTCACTGTTATGCAGGTAACAGTAGAAGCAGGGGACACCTGGTGAGGCTACTCCAGTGGTCAAGGGGAGAGACAATGGTGGCTAAGACAAAGGAAGTAGCAGTAGAGACCCTCTGGGAGCTGACTGGTTCCAGAGACCACAGAGCCCTGGAGCCCTACAGAGCATAGGAATGAGCGGCACTCGGCCACCTTTCCCTAGCTGGGCCTGGACCAAGCAGGGAGGCTAACGCACACAGGCCTGATCTGATGCCACCCACAGCACAGCAGCAGCGCTCTCTCTGCCTCATGCTTACCCTGACTTGCTGTGATACCTCAGCACAGGGCAGGCCATGGTTCTCAGTGTCCCCAAAACACCCCATGTGGCCATGAGGGGCTACATGAATAACTTCCTACAGTTAACATGGAAGAGGTCCAGAGGAAGATGAGAAAAAGTAAACTGTGAGAGGTGACTGGAGGGAGTATGTGGGTGCGATCCGAAGGGCTCAGGGGCACTTCTCCAATTCAAAAGCTTCCTAGGCCTTCTTACCATCATGTCCTTGACACCTAGTACAGCGCTTAGAAGCAGGGTGGGCAGGGAGGGAGGGAGGAAGGAAGGAAGAAAATATTTCTTCCAGTCACAGTGAATGACACTCGGTCAGGGCAGTATATTTCTTAAATCATTCACTCTCCTCACCAAGCCTCCTGGTCTCCCTACCTTGAGGCCGAAAGCCATGGCCCCTTTCCCCACTGCCCTCCAGCAAGGCCTCAGTAGATCAGCATGGGGGCTGACTGACCAGATGGCCCTCTGTCCCCTGACAGGGCCCAGCAAAGAGCAAGTCTCGGGCAATGGCCATGCCCTCCTCAGGTCGTCCCAGGATAAGAGAGTCTTCTGCCCATCACCCTCTTACCACCGTGGTCCAGCTGGGGATGAGCTTGACCGAGTTCTTCACCTCCTCCTCAGTCACCTCCACCACACTGCAGTGTTCCTCCTCTGAGGGAAGGGGCTCCTCCCCACTCTTGGTCACCCAGGGGTGCAACTGTGGAGATGGGAGGAACATGGAGAGGTCAGACAGACACCCAGTGAGCAAAGAATACCACAGGCCTTCTACCAGCAACCACCTTAAGGGGACCCAAAGCCCATAAACCCCAAATCCAAACCCAATATATGTATGACTTGGTGTAGGGCTCTCTAGAAGGAGACACCGAGGCCTGTCTGCTGCGTCCAAGACCAGCACAGCCCAAGACCTCGGGTTCCCCAACCTTGATGTCTGGCACCCCAATCCTTGTTTCAGGATTCTTGTCTAGCATCTTCAGGATCAGGTCCTTGAGCTCCTCGCTGACCTTTGGCCTAAGAGTGGGGAAGGAAGGAGATGGGGGAGAGATAGTTAGTGAGGACTCGTTCCTGCCCACCTCTCCATCCCCACCTGCGCTGGGATTCCCTGAGTAGTACATGCCAGGGCAGAGGCACACCCAGCCCTCACTTCTCAGAGAGCAGGAAGGACATTCCAAGGTATCGAGGCAGAAGGAGAGAGTTTCAGAACAAGTAGATGGACATCCATCTTTCCTAAACAGAAGTAAAGCCATCTCCTCTAGAGGCAGGGGCCACAAATACAAATGGGGTCAGGGGTACCAGACACCCTCTCATGGCAGAGACAGTGAGGATGATGTGAGAAGAGTCATTTTATGGGACACCATGGGCCTTCACCCTGCTCACCATTTTATCCTCTCCTCTGCCTGGGAAGTAGCCAGGAAATAGTCTCATTTGACAGAGGAGGAAACTGAGGCCCAGAGAGGTTAGCTGGTTGGCACATTGCTACCGAGAAGAGTGAAGGCAGGGATGAGAGACTGAAGGGAAGGGAGAGCAGGACTCTCAGCCCCACATTAGCCTGGGCTGTTTCTGCCCAAACCCCAGGCTTCTTTGCTACCAACATTTTTGGAGAGCCCATCCTTCCAAACCTGAAGAGAAGGAACTCTCTCTTGGGACTGTTGACCTTGGTTCCCTCTGCTGTCCTAGATACTTAATCCCTTTTCGAACTCCTGGGATGGGAAGAAAGAGACCTCTGGCAGGGGGTACAGCAGGCAGAATGGTACAGAGACAGGCAAAAAGGGGCGGAATCTAGTTGGCTAGTGCTGTGGGGGAAGAGGTAGCAGGACCCAGACGCCCTGGAATGCCAGGGTCAGGGAATGGCCTCTTCATGTGGGCTTTTGGGAATCCTTGGAAAAACTTTAAGCAGGAGATATGGTGAGATTTGTTGTGCTTCATCGGGGTCACCCAGGCCTGGCTGGCAGCTGGACTGGAGGGAGGCTGGCAGCAGGGAGACCAAAGAGAAGGCTAGACAAATCCAAGGACAGAACCAGTCAGGGGTGCAGGCGGCAATGGCATCAAGAGATATAGAAGAGGTGGACTCAAAAGGGCTCAGGGCCCAGACAGGGAGTGGGCACAAAGGAGCAGGAATCGTTGAGGACAATGCCCAGGTTGGTTTCTGACCTGCCCAGGGCACTTTGATAAGATGGCAGAAGGGCCTGAAAAATAAGGAGCCATGGTAGCCAATATCATAATCAGAAGAACCACAGATTAGCAAGGAAACCTCTCCAAATAGTCCCTCTAGGCTCGGAGACCCCAGTTACAAATGAAGGGATGGGGAGGAGGGAGTGGCTTCAAATTCCAGACCCACTGATAACTCTCCTCTGGAGCCTCCACTTTTCCATCTATAAAATGGGGAAGCAAACTGGTATCTTGAAGCCCTCCTACCCCACGTGGGGAAGGCAGAGGTTCCTCATGATTCCAGAGTCTGTGTAATGTTGATACCATTGACCCCAGAGAGGCTTTTAGTGAAGGAGCAGTGTGAATGTGTGACCTGGGGTCATTCTTGCCCAACTCCCCACCTCGCAGTTCCATCTGTATCATGGGATCCAACTAGATGTCTCTGAGACCTTGCTCTATAGTTCCACCCTTCCATCCGCTCAGGGGCCCCTCCCAGGAAACAGCACCCCCACCTCCAGATCTGCAAGCTGGGGTGGGGCCTTCAAAAGGCAAATGCTCTGCTGTAACTCAGGAATGTCTCCCTGGGGGTGGGCAGGGCAGGAGTGGGTTTCAGGGGCAACTCACTCCTCAGGAAACACCACGGCCTCATTCTTGATCTTCCTATGCAGGGCCAGGATGTAATCATCGATGAACGGGCACTGTGGGGTAGAGAAGCAGACAAAGGATGCAGGCCCAGAGCCTCAATTTGCCTTGGGGGACTGACTGCATTTTTTGGCATGGCCAGGAGTGGGGGGCAGCTCTGGGCTCCTTAGTAGAAGAGAACCCTGTCTAAGTCGTTCAGGGCCTGGCACACAGTCGGTGCTCAACAAACACTAACTGAACAAATGAGTCACTGAGGGAACTATGAAGCTGGGTGCACCCACTGGCCGTATAGCCGCCTGCAGAAAGGCCTCCACTCCCAGGGCCTAGAGTTTGCGAACATGTTCACTGAGATTCCCGCCAGGCTCTCAGTGAAGTCACTAGAGTGGGAGCACCTATGGACAGGGATTTTGGCCAAGTCAGTGTTGAGTGTTCCCAAGGCTCAGCCCAACCCAGAGCAAGAGTCAAGGACAATTTGCAGAATGAATGAAGGAATGAGTGAATGTATGAATGAACAAAAGAATGAATGGCATCAGGGCCAGGACAGGGAGCACTATGGCGGGAAGGTGCCAATACCACCATCTACAGCTCCCATTCGGATGTCTGCTGTCCTGGACTCCTTCATATGAGTCTCCTCCCAAGGGTCAGGACAAAACAGAAAAAAAAAACCTTTCCCTCCGTCTTCTCTGAGTCAGGTGGGCCCTTTCAAAAGTCACTTTACTTTAGGACACAAAAAAGAATGACAGCCTGCAGCTGTCCTTCATCCTGGTTCAGCTAGGCCCAGCCCATGGTGCCAAGGGGCTGGGCCTGCCCAGCTCTGCCAGCCCATCCAACACTCACCTTGCCATAGACAAAGCAGTACAAAGTGACCCCAGTGGCCCACACGTCCAAGGCCTAGGAGGAAACAGCTCACATCAGTCCCCCAAGAAGAACCAACACCCCTCGCTCACCTAGCTCCTGTGGGCTATGGGAGAGGGCATGCTGGAGACCTCCTTCATCAGTCATATAGTCACTCAACAAACACTCCCAGACACTTGTTCCATGCCTGACCCTGGGCTGCACACTAGGGACACAGGGATGACAAGAACAAGGCCCCTGTCTCTCAGGGTTTCCATGCCCCCTTGTGAGAGACCCAAACCAAATACATTTTCAACTCAAAAGGTGCAAAGTTTCCTTCACCTACAGGGTCACATTTGCTGTACGCATGATATAAATGCACCCCAGAAACCATGCTATGTATTGAGCTTATACTCACTAAACTAGCTTGTCATCCCTTTTCCTTGGGAATATTCCATTGGAGAATCAACCATCCACCTTCTTTCACACCAGAAATAGCCCCTGTCCACAGCAAGGCCCCGGCCTTCAGCCACCTCCACCGCTCCTCACGGCTCCCCCATATCCTGGGTTCTAACGTGTGCTCTATGTTTTCCTCCTCTGGAACCCCACTTCTCCTGGTCTACACTTTCTCTCCTATGTGAATGATTCTCAAATGTCTATCTACATATTCCTGCCACAGATGACTCAATCTGAATCCAACCAGGGAACACCAGACAAACGCAAACTGACGTCAGTCTACAAAGTAACAGGACTGTTCTCTTCAAAAATGGCAAGGTCAGAATAGATAAAGAAAGGCTGAGGAACTCTTCCGGATTAAGGGACCCCAAAGACATGTGACAAGGAAATGCAGCAACTAACCTTGCATCAAATCTTAGACCAGAAAAAAAAAAAAAAGGCATTAAAGGACAGTATCCAGAGAACTGATGAAATCTGAATAAGGTCGATTAGATAATAGTCTTTTATCAGTGATAAATTTCCCAATTTTGATGACTGTAGTGAGGTTATGTAAGAGAATGTCCTTATTCTTAGAAAATATCTGCCAAAGTATATCTGCCAAAGGAGGATAATGTCTCCATCTTAACTCTCATATAGTTCAGAAAAATGTAATACGAATCACATAAATATAGGGAGAGATGGTAAAAGGGTAAATGGAATAAAATGTCAATAATTGGTGAACATGGGTAAAAAGATACATGGGAATTTTTTTTCTATTACTGTTGTAAAGTTTTGTAAATTTGAAATTTGAGATTACATCCAAATTAGAAATTCTTCAAAAAAAAAAGGCTCTGTCTACATCCCTGACCTCTCTTGGGCTCCACACCCACACACATGTCCAAATGCCTCCTGCCCATTGGCTCCTTGGGGACAGTGAGGCAGCCAGCATGCCACAGTGGGGGACAGCACTCCACAGGTGGGAACAGCCGGAACTGCAGCCCTCTGCTCAGAAAGCTTTGCCCACTGCCTCTGTCGGTTAGGAGGAAGCACAAACCTCTGGGCCTTCTCAACCCTGCCCAAGACCCATCCTGCCCCCTTCCCAGTGCCCCTCAGTGCTCTTGTACATTCTCTGGTCTCCATCTCATGCTCAAATCACCCCCTTCTTCAAGGCCTAGTTCAAACCCTGCCATCTCCAAAAATTCTGGGGGGAGCCTCCAACATCTTCCCAAACATGAGCCCTCCTGCTCTTTTCTTTTCCAGAAGGACCGAGAGCTGGGCTGCCTGGTCTCTGTCTGTTCCACAGCCTAGCCCAGCACTCTGCACAGAGATGCTGGCAGGAAATATCTGCAGTGGAGACTGGGGGCCATCTTGCTGGAAAATGACAGGAGGCCAAAGTTGGGGAGTTTCTCAGACTTCAGGAGGCAAACAGGAAGGAAAGGACTGTGTTCAGTGTTCACTGCAGGAACATAAGGACCCTGACCCCCTCAGGCTAGAAACGAGGCTCCACTGCAAACCATTCCACCCCTCCACCTGAATGCCAACTCAGCCTAGGTCCTAGAAGCCACCTTCCCACTGAAGCTCTGGCCGGAATCAGAAATGGCTTCGGGGGCCATGAATGCTGGAGTCCCAGCAGTGCTGGACAGCTGAGCGTCGTTCCCCTCAAACTGGTTGCTGACGCCAAAGTCGGCAATTTTCACATGCCCATCATCGCCCAGGAGCAGGTTGGACGGCTTGATGTCCCGGTGGACGATCTTCTGGCAGTGCACTGCAGAAAGAGGCAGCTTGAGTGCTGGCCGGAGGGGGGGGCACTGCCTGGAACCCCCCCCCAACTCCCCTCACCTGGCCAGGGAAGCCCATCTTTAACTCTAGGCAAGGAGCGGGGCTATCCCAGCCCACACACACACTCATCTCATGCGGACCTTGGAAGAATTCAGGGCCCTCTGCTCCACTCTGTGGTAGAGACACCAAGGCCAGCCCAGGCTGTGAAAAGCAGAGCCAGGACGGGACTCAGGAGTCTTATGGACCCCAAGTGCAATACTCTCTGGGGCAATCAAGATACCTGTTGCTGAAGGGGGGCATCAGAGGAAATCTGGAAGGGAACCTCTCCAGAGGCTATCTCTGGCCCTCCCCATGTTGTCTGCAGTCCCAAAGCCTGTCAAAACCTCTTCTCAGTCTCTTCTCCCACCCAGCCAGGTCAGACATGTTCCTCCTCCTTGGACTGAGAGTGGAATAGTGGGGTATCCTGCAGGAGTACTGCCTCAGGCTTAGGGATTCTTGGCTGAAGGGCATCAGAGAGAGAGGGCATCCGAGGCCTTGGGACTGCTGGGATGAACACGGCCAGGGTAAGGGTCAGCCTTCAGTGGGCTGAGAGCTCACCTTGCCTCCTGGGTTCAGCAATGCCAGGAAAAATGGGCAGCTCAGGCTGAGACGGCCAGAGATGTCCCAGAGTAGAGAAGGCACTGACTCTACCCCACAGTCACCCACTTACAGGCTCCACCTCAGCAAATACTTTCCTCTGGATCAACAGACCCCAAGAAGTTGAAGACAAGGGAAGATGGAAAGGGTAGGAGGAAGGAAGAGAGGAGAGGAGGAAAGGAAGGCTAAGGGCAAAGGGAGTGAATGTCACACAACAATAACAGACAAACCAATGTTCCTATAGTGACTGCCTCTTACGTGCCTGATGCACACAAGGGATTTGACACATACCCATCAGAGTGCAGAGGCTCAAGGGACTGTGTATGTGACCATGGAAAGTGGTCTCAAATTCTTATCTTGAACCCTGGCCTCTCCCCTTAACTCCAGACTATTTATCTACATGGATATCCAATAAACATCTCAATGTATTTCTCAAAATTTCTCAATAACACATCTAATTCAGAACTTGATTTCTCTGTTTGCAACCCCCTCCACACCCCTCACCAAACCAACAAAACAGAAGACCTCTGCTCCTCTTCTACTCTTTCCTATTGGGTTAATGGCACATTACCAGTTGCTGAGGCCAAAAAGCTTAGGATCATCCCCAACTCTTCTCTTTCAGACATCACATCCTATTCAATCAACAAGTCCTATGTGCTCAAATTCTAAGATATATTCCAGCTCTGACCGCTTCTCATACCTGCATTGCTACACTTGCTCCATCTACAAGAATCAGGTCTGGGCTCCATGACCATGGAGCCTTCCCCAGGCAGCCTTGACCCTCCTGGCTGAGGACCAGAATGACAAGGAAAGTCTTCAGCACCTGATGTCTCCATTCATCTGCCTGTCCAGCCTGTGGTTCTGACCAATGGGCTCTGGGAAGTCCTTCACTGTAATTAGCTGGGTCTTGACAAGACTTTACTCCAGAGCCAGATGGAATTAGCTTGTGGGGGGGGCGGGGGGACAGAGGATGTGAGACAATAGGCCCTGAGCTGAAAAGAAAGGCCTAGGACAGGAAAGGGTGGAAGCCAACCTGGTACAGGGTTGTGCCCGCCACTTATCACACCCAAGGTGAAATGACTGCTTCCATAACTCTAAACCCTTGATAGAGACTTTCTGCAAAGCCCTCCTCTCCGTGTGCCTCAGTTTCCCATATGTACAAACAGAATATTAGTTAGAGGGCAGTGGAGAGGCGTAAATGAGATAAAGACAATCCTGGTTCCTGACACCTCAGATAGGTCCTCACCCTGTTCCCCTAGGAAGAGAATATGCTCCTGATAAATCAAGTTAAGATTTGAGAGAGATGGGCACCATTCTTGTTCCCCAAACCAGGCCAGAAGCCTCGGTGTGAGGACCCTCCCCTCCCCACGACCAGTCAGTCATCATGTGCTGCCCCCCCTCCATTCTCCTCCCCACTGCCACTGCCCTAATCCAGGCCTCACCATCTGTTACTTGGGCTGTGGAAAAAGCCTCCTTGCTAACCAGCTGGCCACTTCTTGCCCTTCATTCAGCCACCACACAGCTGCTGAGCTTTCTAAGATGTAAATCCTATCATGCCCCTCCCTTCTCAAAGCCCTCAGAGGTTTACGATGCCGATGCCGACAGGATGAAGTCATGAAAGTCCTCCATGGAAGTATTCCCTGCCCTCCTGGCAAGGCCCGAATAGCTTTCCAGCTTTGTGTTTCACCACCTTCCTCCCATGCTTCAACCAGATCTGACCTCTCCCCATTCTTAAATAGGACATGGCCACGCGCCTCTGGGCCTCTGCTACACAGTTCTCTCTGCTTGCCACACTCTCTCCCATCCATCCCTCGAGCCTGGCCAATGAACTCCTACTTATCCTTCAAGACCTTGGTCACAAATGGCCTCCCCTGGGAAGCCTCCCTTCAGCCTCTGACAGCCTCTGCCTCCCGCGCCTTAGCCGGCACTGCACTGTATCTGCCTACTTAGGTTCCTTTTCCTCCTGCTACACGGATATCTTTGAGGTCACATCTGGGTCTTTGTCAATCTCCTGGCGTCTAGCTGGGGCTTAGTTGGTACTCATATATGAAAGAAGAGGAAAAAAAAGAAGTGAATGAATGAGTAAACAGGTGAATTCCGGAGACAGAGGCCAAGCTAACATCCTCCCTCCCGAGCTCTCATCACCGTAGGGCCCCCACAGTAAACCCACCCTTCCTCACCCACAGGACCCATGACACGACAGATTATTCCTCAAGCAGCTGGACATAAATCTCTTCCCTCCTACATCTCTTGACACCCTGTGGGAAGGTTAAGCTTGACTAATAACTCAGCAGAAGAGACCCAGAGAACACCCAAAGCGCAGCCCCACTTGAACAACCTGGTGCAAACCCAGCGAAGACTGCCACCACTCCCTCCCCTTTCCCCATCCGGGAGGCTCTGGCCACGCCCACAGCCCACACCACGCCCCCAAACGAAGCTGATTGGGAGATCAGCGCTGACTGATAGGAACTGCTAAGAGCTAGCTCAGCCGGGCCTCCACCCCTTCCGGTGTCCCCCTCCCCAGTCCACCGTTCCAGGAGGCAAGCCGACCCTCGCTCACAATACTCAAGGCCCAAGATGATGTCCCGCAAGTAGAGGCGAGCTTGCTCTTCGGGGAAGGGCTTGTCGCTGGGCACCTCCATGACCGGCCTACAGAAAGGGAGGGGAGGAGGGGCGTTCAGCTGAATCATAATGAGTAAAAGCAGACTGCTGGTAAGGGAGACAGGGTCTGGGCCATTTACGCCCCTCAGGACTTCCCGGGCGCCCTCTATGCTCAAACACCTCACAACCCAAGACATTAGCTTTCTTCCCATATAATGGAACATTTAAAACACCTACACACAAACATCCCTTTACAATCATTATAATTTCAAATTTGCTTTATCTTAATTTCTGATTGGCTTGGTATTTTCTACTAAGTACTTCTCCATAACCAAACTGTTGCAAAGATACCATTTACAGCAGTGTTTTTCAAACCGTAGGTCCGAACCTAATAGAGGGTCATGAAAAAAACTGAGTGGTTGGCTAATGCTTTTTTTTTCCCTAATATAGTAGAATTTATCAGAGTACATCAAATGTCATAAAGATATGCAATGTTTTGTAAAACTTTGGTCTCAGTTAAAGAGATGGATGACAATGGAAAACTTGTATTTCTTACTTTGAATGAAAGTCAGAAACGTTTGAAAGGCTCTGAGTCTTAAAGGGACACTACTCTCAGTCCCCTACTCCCCACAGAGGCAATCACAAGCCATACCGTGTATTTAAGGTCTTGACAGTTAGGGACTACGGTCCACCCAGGCCTATACTAACTACCCCAAGTCTGCTGCTTTGCTAATACTGTGAGAAGGCCAAATAGGGCAGACATGAATTAGACTTACTGTGTGACCTTGGGCAAGCCACTGACCCACTCTGAACCTCAGCTTCCCCTCTTGTAAACGGGAGCAAATGGAGTTTACAGAAACTTGTAAAGCTGAAAGAACTCTTTGTGATTTGAATCCAGGTGAGAGCCCCATCTCTACATATATGCTTGAGAAACACTCCTTTCTTCTCCCACTCCTCCCTCAAAATCTTTCCAGTTCTTCAAGACCTGGCTCAAAACCCACCCCCTCTTCCAGAGAACTCTCTGAATATTCCAGGCTCACTGACCTCCACCAGACTTCAAAGAATTGCCCTATTTGTCTCTCATTTCCCCCCCTGGGACTAAGGGCACAGGGAGGGAAAAGAAGGCCTGGATTAGACCTGACCTGCCTGATTGGGATGGGGAACTCACCCCTTTCTCAGGAGGTCAAACACTGAAAGAAAAGAGAAGAAAGGTAAGTAAGATGCAGCCAGGCTTGCAAAGCAGGTGATGCCAAGGTCCCTCCCTGTCCTGGAAGGTAGGAGAGGGTCCGGCATTCAGGCATACTTGAGGGATGGATGGGACAAGGGTCCCAGGGTATCAGAGGAAATAATAACAGGTGAAAGTAGGTCTACTATGGATCCGCCTCATCCTGATTCACCATGGATTCCCTTCTGGGGAAGGAGGTGGATAACTGAGGCTTGCAGAAGGGGCAGGAATCTCCCTGCAGGTCATAGCAGATAGGCAAGTAGGACAAGGAGTGAAGACTAAAGCCTTGGCCTTGATTTCTAAGCCAGTGTGTTTTCTGTCCCGTTTCTGGAGGGCCTCTAAACCCAGCCATGAATCAGGCACTGTGAACTTAAATAATAACAACATTCATAACAATCTTCTATATAATGACTCATTTACTCCTCATATCAACCCTGTGAGTTAGATATATTATCCCCCATGTTACAGGTGAGGAAACTGAGGCACAGAGCTATCAGACAGGGTCTGGGAACCCACATCACATAGCCTGCTTCCTGCATGTACCTGATCCACTGTCTCTGATCAGTGGAGTGGGGGCTTGGGAATATTTATTGATCTAACTGGGTACTCTAAGTTTGGATTGGCAGGGCTGGGCAAGGGAATCCAGGGCTTGAGAACATGTTCATACGGACCATCTGAAGGTCATATGTGCCCCTGGGGAGCCTTTGGGCTTACATCAGGTAAGCTGCTTTGGGGAGAGTTGGGTCACTCACCTAAATAGAGATTGTCCTCAGCTGGGTCATCCAAAACCTAGTCAGAGGGAAGAGACGTGGTGGTAGGGTTTGAGGACCCCCAGTATGCTCTGCAGCCCTCCCCCAAGACAATAGAGCAGGAACTGTGCAGGCCCCAGACAGAGGAGGCCTCAAAAATCACTGACCCCCAACCCTGGCCCACCAAGTAACATCCAGCTCTTCTCTCCTCCTGCCATGACTGGGGGCTCACTTCTTGCTTCTGAGCAGCCCCTTACCCTCACTGAGACCTTGAGAATATTGCAAACCAGCCCGAGTGACCCCTAGAGCCTCCCTATAGCTGCCACCCCAAGTCTAGCTCTATCTTTGGAGGCCTTAGCCCCAGCTACTGCTTTGGTGGGAACCCCAGGTCTGTGCTGAGTGTCCCCAAGCACTGCAAGATGCTCCCCACGACTTGAGTTCCCACCCACTCACCACTGCCTCCTACCTCAATCAGCTTGACCACATTCACATGGTCCAGCTTCTTCAGGATGGCAATCTCCTGGTACACTCGCTCCAGAGGCAGCAGCTGCTTGGCTGGTCCTCCTTGGGTAGCCTGGGAGCCCCTTGGGGGAGGACGACCTGTGACCAGGAAGGGGAGTCGAGCCCGGGTTGCGGGAGGCTGGGCCTCACCTTGGCCCTGCAACCAGTCTCAAGCAAGAATCCTGCAATGGTCTTGTCCCCAACCCACTAAACACATCCCTACCACCAGGCCTTTGCTTACGCTCTCTCCACCTTTACCCCCCCTCCCCATCCTAACAAGAAATAGCTAGGGACCAAGGTCTCCTCCTCCTCTGCCCCCAAGCAAGGAGCTCCCAAGCATAGTACCCAATAGATACATACGTGGAAAGCCATACTGCTTCAGTAACTTCTTTTTGGAAAGAACTTTCATTGCCTGAGAAGGGAGGGGCAGAAATGTCACTTGTGTGCAGCCACCAGGAGCTAGAACATGCTGGTTATATGTGGATGGAGGTCCAGTCACCAGTGGGTGACTGCCCCCAGAGCTGAAGGTATGGCCTAGGTGTGGTTAAGCTGGGTGAGGAGGTGGCCATATCTGAGTCTAGGCGTAATTACCCTATTTCCTCAACAAACCTTTCTGGAGCTCTCCTTTCAGAGAGTCCAGCCTCTGCTTGCATATTCTCAAGAAGCTTACTCCTTTTACATTCCCTCAGGGACAGGAGCTGACTCCCTCTAGAGGCAGCCTCGTCCTCTGTCTTCCCAGCACAGCCACTGCCCACCTCCCAGGCTGCTGGGGCCCGGCTGGGGCAATGCCTCCCTCCCATCCCCAGACTCACATAGTGCCTGTCTTCACTTTCGTTGTAGGCCAGTCTCACCACACCGTAGGCACCCTGGAAATAGGCACCGGTCAGCCCTGCCTGGACAGGGCGCCCTCCTCCAGGACTAGCTCAGGGAATGGGGAGTCTGAACAGCTCCGGCTCCCTCCCCCCTCGCCCCATCTCCACCCCCACCACCAGCTGGTCGCCAAGGGGCATACATTTCAGGCAGACAGGAGGAGGGCTCCTGTGTCCTGGTAACTGCCTCTGCCTGGCTCAATGCAGCTCTATGCTCCCTCAGACTCTCTTGGTCTTCCATCAAAAACTAAGGAATCAGGAATGGAGAATCATTTCCCACCCCTCCCTGGCTATTTCCTAGAGGACAAAACTGTCTTCACTTCTAAGCTGGGGCCTTCCCGGCTCTGCCTTACATTCCCAGGGGAGCAAGACCTGCCAAGCAGGGGATCCTGACAGGCTGCCTACCCAAAGGCTTAAGGGAGAAGTCCCCACTGCCTATCCCAATCCTACCTTGCCAATCTCACTCTGTAGCTTGTATTGGTTCAGCTGCACACAGTCCTGGCAGGGAGGGAGGGGAAAGGGAAGCATCGGGTGAAGCTTGATCCAGAGGCAGTATTGATCCCACCTCAGGATCCTGTTCAGGGTCCAATCCTGGCTCTGGGCCCCTCACTCCCAGACCCCCCATCTCATCAACCTTTCACATTTGGATGGGGAAACTTGGTGGTATCTTTGCCACGAAAAATGACAAGAGGCCTTGCCAACTCATGTTTGCAAACATGAATGGTGAGCCATGGCTGTACTTTACTCCCTAGGAAGTAGTGAAGGAAAAATACACTGATTCCTGCCTGGATGCTGGGCTCTGGGAGACCTAAGTCTGTGAGAAACACATGAGCAAGTATTTCTACAAGCAGCTAAATGCAAGGTCTTGGCTGCATGGACAAGAAAGATGAGGAGAGCCTTGGCGACAGGAGACCACGGCCCTGGCGCAGGCACAAGAAGCTCAGCCTCTGCAATCGCTAGGTTGTTCGGTACTAGGGTTCACGGTCAGATCTAATTGGAAAGGACAGAGCCAGTGGGATAGAGGGGCAGAAGTAAAACAGAGGCTGGAAGCATGCCGGCAGCTTCTGAGTCAGAGGAGACTAAGAAGCAGGATTAGAAGTGGGGGGCTAAAGCTAGGTTTGACTTTTGGTGGGGAGGGTGGACATACTATCTGTCTTCAAAGCTCTAAGAGAACTTCTTGGGGGACAAGGGAAGGGCCTATTTCTGAGGCCTGGCCTAGGGATAGGAATGCTGGGACTTAACAGCGATTGGCTCAGAAGGAGCTCCCCTGGTGGGAAGGGCCATATTGTGAGGTAGCAAGCTCCTCGACTCTGGGGGTATGCAAAGCAAGGGCTCAACAGCTGTACGGCAGGGACACAAAAAGAAAAAATCTTCATTTAGGACTACTAAAAAGCTTGTGAGCACCCCCTAGCTCTGCCCCACGAACCTCTGCATCTGAGATGGCCACATGGTGGGACTCAATGGTGGGCCTCCGCCACACCCGTGGGGAGATGTGGCTGGCAGGCCCTGTGGCATAAGGCCCAGCCTGGGCCTCCAGGCAGCTTCCTGCCGGCCTCTCTTGCAGGGAGAACTTCCTGGCTGAAAGGCTGGGCCGGGCTAGGGGAGGTCTTGAAGCACCACCGGGGATCACAGAGGCAGCTCTGGTCCTTGGCGGAGGGTCCACACCATTCCTGGCAGCCTCTGAACCACCCCCTGCCTCCTCCAAGTGGGCCACATCAATGGCTGCCACTCGCTCCACCAACTCTGCCCGAGGGTCCTGGCAGCAGACTGCTGGGCCCCCTTCCATTGCCACAGTTAAGGGGGTCCTCTGTGCAGCCTTATTGGGAACCTGAAAAAGAGGACAGAGAAGGCTTCAATTCTGAGCATGGAGTAAGGAGGTCAGATTTCCAGGCCCTTGGGTCCCACCTTCATGACTTTGCCCTACCTGTTCCCTCTGCCCGAGTTGCCAGCATCTGAAGTCAGGTCTGCCCCTACTAACTGAAGGAATTCCAGGATCTCATCTGGCTCTGCTGCATGGCAGCCCTCTAGACATCAGTATCCCCATCTGTGAAATAGGCATAGTCACATCTGTCTTGCTGGCGTCACAGGGGAGCAGGGAGAAGCTGAGGCTCTTGACTTAGTCCAGACTGACATGGGCAGAATACCGGAGGCCCAGCAGCAATGGGAGAAACAGAGTCCAGGGTCAGCTCAGGCCCCTTCCAGCAGACAGCCCAGTGACTCACCAGCCCCACCCTGGACTGCAGAGCATTCCAATCCTGCTGCCGGGAAGCTGAGCTGGGCACTGCGAATGCAGAGGCCTCCCAAGCCAGTCACTTACCCTTCAGGAAGGCCTCTCCAGGACCACAGAGTGAGTTTCCCATCCCCCATTACTCTTTTCCCTATCTCAACAGAGCCTGAAACCTAGAAAACGGTCCTTTAGGGGAAGGGCTGCTGCTTTGGTGGCTGTCGAAAGAATTCACTAAACTAAAAGGTCACTCCTGGGGCACCTGGGTGGCTCTGTTGGTTAAGTGGCCGACTTTGGCTCAAGTCATGATCTCACAGTTCATGAGTTTAAGCCCCACATGGGGCATGGGGCTCTGTGCTAACAGTGAGGAGCCTACTTGGGATTCTCTCTCTCTCTCTCTCTCTCTCTCTCTCTCTCTCTCTCTCTCTCTGTGTGTGTGTGTGTGTATGTGTGTGTGTCCGTCCCTCCCTCCCTTGCTCATGGGCATACGCTCTCTTTCTCTCTCTCAAAAATAAATATTTAAAAGGCCACTCCTTATTTTTCCTGGTTTTCCCTTCCAGTTTATTTATGTGCCCAAAATATTTGTCACAGTTGCTCAGACTGAGATGTTCTCCATGGTCTGACCTTACACCCACCCTGACCCCACTACATTCTTAGCCCCAAACCAGGCTGCAGGCCAAGGGCTGACCCCAAGTTGAACCCAAAACCAACCTCTAATCCAGCCCTCACCTTCAACCACAACCCAGGGCTGAACCCTGACCCCAGGCCAAACACTGACCCTCAGACTGGGACTCCATCCCTGATACGCTCTAGGCTGAGTACTGGCCCCACCCCAGCCCAGTGCCCTTCACCCTTCCTGGGCCGGACTCAGCAACTTCTCAGGAAAAGGAAGTGAGTGGACTCCTGACCCTATGCCCTTCCTGTTTGTGGGTAAATTCCTCTGTACCCACACAGTAACTTTAAGAACATAAGTCACCCCTTGTTCCCCCATCACCTTGGTTTGAGAGATGTTAAGGAGCTAGGGCTCACCGGAGCCCACTGGCCACAGAGGATCCTGGGCTGGGTTCTTTTTTTTTTTTACATAGCGGTTTATTTTTTTAAATTTTTTTAATTTTTTTTTTTTAGTTTTTTTTTTCTTAAATACTTAATTGTCAAGTTGGTTTCCATATGGCACCCAGTGGCTGGGCTGGGTTCTAATCCTGCCTGTCGGCCTACTGTAGGGCCCTGAGCAGGCTCCTTCCTGAGTCTGGGCCTCAGTCTCTCCATCTGTACCATGGATACAGAGTCTTCCTAGATTCCGTAGGGCCAATGCAAGGCTTAGAGATGGACTGTGGGCAAAGGTGTCATCCAGAAGCCCTGTGCTTGGTACAGTGTGTTGAAAGAGTGGAAACCCAGGGGTGGCAGAGTTGATGTTGACATGCAGAAGGGAAGGGGGTAGGGAATCCAAACTGGCAATAGGAAAAGACATGAAGGCTGGACCTAGAGGAATGAGGGAGCAGTTGGTGAGCCCAGAGTATCAAGGATGCCTCCCTGGAGAAAGTAAGAGAATGAGTGGGACTGGAACATCAGGGAGACTTCCCTGGAGGAGGTGAGGGAGGCCTCTTTAAAGGAGGTGAGGAAGGTGAGCAGGGATGAAGCATCAAGGGGTCCTCCCTGGAAGAGATGAGAGGGACAGTGTATGCGACTGAAGTATCAGGGAGGCTTCAGGAACCAGGCCACTTGCAGGAAGGAGGAAGCCAAGGGTGAAGGGAGCCCTCCAAGCCTGGCTAGCCTAGCCCACTCCTCCGTGTAGATGGACCACTCTGTGGCCTGTCACCCTCACCCTGTAGGCCTCTTTCCTCCTACTAGAATATAAAGTCCATAGATGATTGCTCTTGTCTGCCTTGTCTCCATGAGATCATCAGTATCTGCAGCAGTGCCTGGCACATAGTAGCTCAATAAATTTATGTTGAATGAATGAGTGGTACCCATAGGGATCATTATAGTGCTGCTCCCGATCGACATGGGAAAGCAGACTCAGAAAGGGGACCCCAACAAGCCTGGGGCCCCAGTCTGTGGTAGGGAATGAATCAATGTCAGGAGCTCCAACTCTAGGTCTGCAGCCCGCAGGTGGGCGGAGGCCACAGGTGGCCTGGCCCATAAAATTTGCATATGATTTCCCTGAGGCTGTTATCACAGCAGGAAGCCATCTTCCTCTAATTCCCTTCCTTTTCTTTTCTCCTTTGGAAAGTAAGACCCAGCAAGGGCCAGGGAAGGGCTCACATCGTGAGCCACGGCAGATGTCTTTCTGCTCCACCCTGGGGCCCTATAGCTGGTTAAGAGTCCAGGCTCTGAAGTCGGGCTGCAGGCTCCATCTCTTCCTGGTGCGGGTCCATGGGCAGGTGACCTCACCTCTGTGCCCCAATTTTCCTCATCTACAGAATGGGGTAATAGCCGTCTCACCTCCCCGGGTAGTTGTGAGGCATAAAGGTGTGAATCCTGCCCACACCGGTCTCAGAACTGAGCCTGTCAGTGCGGAAGCTCTGTAAAAGTGAGTTGTTGTGCTGCTGTTGTTGTGATTGCCTAGGACACGCTGTGGCCCAGATGGATGTGCAGGCGGCACAAGGCGGCTATGAGGGCTGACGTCAGGCCCTCCACCCTCCCTCCTGCCTGGATCAAATTCAGGTGACTAAGCATGTCTGCGCAGGAGGCACTGGGGAGGCCCCAAGTTCCAGCCTCATGTCCAGGCAGCAGCGCCTGCCACCTGAGGCTATGCATCTGAGGGCCTGTGTCCACACGTGAAAGAATGTGTCGCCACATGAGAGAGACCGTGTATTCAAGCAGGGATGTGGGCTGGGGTCATGTTTGGGGAGTTGGGTAGGGAGTCCACACATAGAAGTGCATCTGCATGGAGACAGAACTCCAGCAGTGGGGTCTACACAGGCATATAAATGTGTTAATGTGCACTGGGTGCCTATAGGTCCAGAACAGGGGCGGGGGGGGGGGGGGGGGGGAGCTGCATGAGGACCATGGGAACCTGATCTCAGAAGGTCAAGTCTGAACTCTCCATATGGTCACCTGTCCACCAAGCTGGGCTGTGTGTCCTGGGCAGGTGCCACCCCTCTCCAAGGGGCCACTGAAAGGGTCTCTCAAGTCCCTCCCCAAGCTGAGGCCTCATGAGTCACTTTGTTGAAACCGACAAAGGAGGCAAAGGGGACTATGTGGACAAACAGAAGGACAGACACGGGCGCTAGGGTGGCTCATTTGGTTAAGTGTCTGCCTTGGGCTCAGGTCATGATCTCCCAGTTCATGAGTTTGAGCCCCATGTTGATCTCTGTGCTGACAGTGCAGAGCCTGTTTCGGATTCTCTCTCTCCCTCTCTCTCTGCCCCTCCTCCACTTGTGGGAGAGCACATGCACACGCATGCACTCTCTCTCTCTCTCAAAATAAATAAACTTAAAAAAAAAAGAAAAGAAAAGAAAAGAAAAGACAGACTGATAGGCTAGGACCGAGGCCCAGGGCCCAGCAAGGACTCTATGGGCATGGAAAGCCTCCCAGGGACCAGCTTAGTCTAGTAGCCAAGACTGACCAGACTCAGGCCCTCTCTCTCACTGGGAAAAGCTACCCTAATCCTGTTCTCCCAGACTTGGGTCATACTGCCTTGGAAAAGTCATTGAGATTCCCAGAGCCTCAGTTTCCTCATATGTGAATCAGACAAGGGGCTGCCGTCCGGCCAACTCCCAGGGCTATAGGAGTAGATGAGATGTGGCTAGAGAAGCAATTTGTGCTGAGTGATATGGGGCTAAGATGTATCCATCTGTAGAAGACACTGAGAGAGAGCCCTGATGTACAATGCACAACCCCATTATCTGCCCCCTGGCTCCAGGATGGCCTGGCACATTAACCCCCTCAGGCTATTCCCCCATCCCCAGGCATCTGGCTCCTTCCAACATGCAGACTCTTTCCAACATGCAGACTCTGGCTCCAGAGGCCTACTTCACCCAGCCTCCTCCTCCGGTTGTGCCCCATCCACATAGGTCCCTCGGAGGAGGCCAGAGTACAAGAAAGCAGGCAGATCCCGCTCTTGTCCAACTGTTCAAGCAGCCCCTCTGGGATGACTTTGGGCAGCACTCAGACCTCACCATGAGTTCTGGAAGGCTGCTGCAAATTGCAGGGGCAGGGTGAGCAGCTACCATGCAGGCAGAGAAGGCACTGGCCATCCAAAAACTAGCCAGAAGGGAAAGCTGCAAGGAGGTGGTCTAGCCGCCCAGGCCAGACACAGAAGGCGGCCCTGACATCGCCAGGCTGCCTCACAGGAGCAGTGTTTATGCTCCTGACAAGTGTCTGGGTGCCCTCTGCAGTTCCTGCCTCCGCCTGGGATGACTCAGTCCTCCTTGAGGGAGGCCCAGGCATCTAGTGCCAAGTCATGCTTGAGGATGCCTACTGTGAGGATGCCCCCTCCCATCATCCCTGGAGAGGCCCCAAGCACCAAGGTGGGCCCTGCGCCCAGTTTCACACAGCAACTCTCAGTGCTTCCTCGGCACAGCTCCGCTGATGGCCTCCAGGCATCACCTTCTATCTCTGCCCCTCCTCATCTTCCACGCAAGGTCTGCACCTCCAGCCCCACTCTTTCCAGCCATCTGGCTCCTTTCTGCAATGTTCCTGGGCAGATCAGACCCACAGGGTCCCCATTCCACTAAGCACTTCCCCCAAGCCTGCTCTTCCTCTGCCCCTGTCACAGAGCTATGTACCATCATTCTCCCAATTCTCCAGACACCCAGCAGTCCTCCATATCACTCAACTTCTCCCTTTGCTCATCCTTGCTCCCTGAGCTCCACACTTACTCTCTTCTCTGGCTGCACCACACCACTTGCAGCTTTCCAAACTGCTGGCTATCCTGCTGCCAGGACTTTGTACAAGTTGTGCCTTCTGCCAGGAACACACCTCCCTCTAGTTTGCTGCTGGAGGATAGCTCAGATATCTCCTCCTCCGGGGGCCCTCCTTGATCTCCTCACTGCTGCATGAGGTCACTAAGTCAAATTCCTTACAAAATCAGGATGTAGACCTCTGCTTTTCTTTCCCACTGCTTCTGCCACACAGCCTCCCCACTTCCAGGCTTGTACCCTGACTGCACCCCCTCCTCCACGAGTTGCTAGAGGGACTATTTCTAACATGCAAATATGGTCATGGTACTCCCCTACTGGGCCTTCCAGGAATTTGTAATCTGGAGGACAGAAGAGGAAGATACCTAGCCTCATACAGGGGCTCATAGGCTAGGTAGCAGCCAGAGACACGGACTTCTGGGATCCAAATCCGGAGTCACTCATTCATGCAACAGATATTCAATAAGCACCTGCTATATATGTGCCCAGGGACTGTGATAGGTGCTGGGAGATAAAGCAGTGAACCACAAAGTCCCTGCTTTCACGCAGCTTAATTTCTAGTTAGGGCAAGAAGCAATAAACAAGAAAGGCAATAATTAACAGATGATATGTCAAGTAGTATGTGCAGTAGAGAAAAATACAGTCATGTATGGGGAAGAGTGAGGGGCTAGGGGTACTATTTATAGTGTGGTAGGAATGGTCTTTCTGCAGAATTTGAATAGAATCTGAAGAAAGTGAGGGAGCAAGCAGTATGCACCTCTGAGAAGGACATTTGAGGCAGAGGACCCAGTCACTGCAAAGGCTGTGAGGTGGGATGGTGCTCACACTGTCTGAGGAACAGCAAGAAGGCTAATATTGCTGGAGTGGGATTCTGCATGTGCAAGGTACCCAGGGGAGCAGGGTTACACCCAGAGAAGACCCAGCCATTCACTGTGCCTGGTCCCAGGGATGGCTTCCTGGAGGAGGGGGCACATAAGCTCTTTCATGACCACTGGGTAAGGATTTCAGAGGGGGAGAGGATGGAAGTTCTCACCGTGCATGTCAGAGAGCCATTTTTGGCTGAGATTCAGGGCTTGGCTTTGGAGAGGTTTGTGGACAGAGACCAGAAGGCCTCAAAATCCAGAAGATGCTTCTGAGCAGGGGGATGACTCAGTTGGATGAGGTTTAAAATGATCCCCCTGCCTGCTGTGGGTACTGAGTGAGAGGCGAAGGAGGAGGAAGAGGTCCCCGGAGTCTGTGGGCCTAGGACACACTCTGACACACAGTGGGTGTTCAGTCTGTATGTGCTGAATGAGGAGTGGGGGGGGGGGGCAGTGCATCCCCAAGGACACACGCTGTGTGCTCCTCCCAACTCCCCCGCCCACTTGGCAGATACACAGCCCCATATGCACCCAAGCAAGACACAGTCCTATGACCTGGGACACAACCTTTTCTACACACCTCTGCACTCTCAAGGCACACACATACGCCTCTCCAGAGAGGCGCACGCCGACGTCCACGTCCATGTGATCGGCCCTCACACACCACTCCATCCAGTCATGCACTCCCCTCACACACACAGGCACACTCGTGTCCACGTGACACACACACCCACCTCCAAACACCACACAAAGGTCCCCGCGCACGTGCGTACCCTTCCAGCCACCCGTTCTGTGCCTATCAAGCCCCTGAGGCCGCAGCGCCCGCCTTCGCCGCTCCCCACCACCCTGGCCCCATCCAGGGGAGGACTGCGCAGCTGAAGCCACCCGCCACATCTGTCCCATTCAACCACCCCCTCTCCTCCTCTCCCCAGCTCTTCTTGCAGGAAGACTCAGCGGAGGGCCGTGTAGGAGGAGCACTCAGCGCAGATCCACACGTGGGTGCACAGATCTGGGCCCACTCGCATAGACACGGCCTCCCACCCAGAGCTGGGGCGGGGGTGGGTAGTGCGCAGGGTTATGAACGCAGTCCCGCAGACTAGAGCTAGGGAAGGGACGCCGATGGCGGGGCGCCTGCATAGATGCGGTCCCGGCTGCCGGCGCCGACAGAAGCATGCTCCCGGAGGCACCCAATAGATCCGGCCCCAAAAACGGAGGGAGGATCCCCGCACCAATGCGGTCCCAGCTGCCCTCGTTAGACGCGGCCTCGCGGACCATCCCTCCTCCCTGCAGGCTCCGCCGAGCAGACGTTCAGGTGTTAGTCCCCTCCCGCTCCCTGCCCTGGTCCCCTCCCCACCGACCCCTACCTCGGCGCCCGGCGACAGTCTCCGCGGCCCGGCGGGCGACCAGGCTCGCTCCCGCGGCTCGCGCCCCGCCCCACCCGCCGCGCCGGGGCAGGGATCGCAGAGCTCAGACTGCCGGCGCCGCTCCTCCAGACAGGGCTCCCTCCCTCGCTCGCCGCCGCGCCCGGCCCTCGCTCATTGGTCGGGCTCCGCCGCCCGCGGCACCGCCCAATCAATGCCGGGGACTCCCGCCTGGCTCCTGGAGGGGCGGGGCCACGGGAGGCAATGGCCCAGGCGGGGCCCCTCCCCCTGCGGCGGGGCTGGACCTCATCGCGCCCCCGCCGCCCCAATTAAACCTGCCTGGGGGCGCCTGGGTGGCTTAGTCGGTTAAGCGTCCGACTTTCGCTTAGGTCATGATCTCGCGGTTCGTGGGTTCGGGCCCCGCGTCGGGCTCTGTGCTGACTGCCAGCTCAGAGCCTGGAGCCTGTTTCAGTCTGTGACTCCCTCTCTCTCTGACCCTCCCCTGTTATGCTGTCTCTCTCTCTCTCTCCTAGAAATAAATAAAACATTAAAAAAAAAAAAAAAAAAAAACCTGCCTGGGCTCCCCCAAAATCCCTCCAACCCGAGGTCTGGGCCTCTCAGCCGGGCCTGGAAGGTCCAAGTGCTTACCCCGCGAAACCCTTTGTCTCCTCCCATCTTGGCCTGGCAGGGGCTTGGGCGCATCGCGGGTGGGGAGTTGAGGGTGGGGATGCGCGGTGCGTACTAGGAGAGAGGCAAAGTGAGATCCGCGACTAAGGGATGAGGCGGAAGTTGGGCGCCAGGGGAAAAGGCTATGAATGGGACCCTTGGGAGTTGAGCCTTCTGCTGGGTGGGGGTAGCCAAAACGCGAAGTGGTTTATCATAGAGTGTTGGGGTCATAGTTGGATTCATGTTTGAGGAAGGGCTCTATGAACTGGTGGCAGGAATGCCCTAGCTGGAGCAGAGGGAATGGGAAGAACTCAGCAAGGCGTCCTGACCTTCACAGTGGCAATTCCTGGGGATTCTGCCCACCCCCATATCTCTCCTCGGGATCGCTCACCAATTCTTGGTTCAATTATTCAAAGTTCCCTTGTGAATCCTCTGGCACGTCACCCCACCACCTGCCCAAAACAGAGTCCCATATCACTCCCCCAAACCTGGCCTCTTGTGTCCCTGTCTCAATCTGGAGCCAGAACACCAGGAGTCATTGTAGCCTATCCCTCCCGGCAACCAGTCCTGCTCATGCTGCGTCTTAAACACGGCTAGAAGCCACTCGTTTCTCACCAGCTCTCGGCCTCTCTGTTAGCTCAGGCCACCATCTTCCTGCATCTGGATTGCTGCCACAGCCTCTTCACTGGCCTCCAGCCTCAGCCTCTAACTAACCTTTCTCCATTCAGCTCCTGCTTAGGAATCATCTGTGGCTCATAGTATCCTGAGAATGGGTCTCAACAAGCCCTCCATGACCTGTCCTAACCACCCGCCTGTCTAACTCCTTTCAGGGCTTGGTTCAATGTCCCTTCTGCCAGGACCTCTTCCCTATGACCTCCTCATTGCCCAGCAAGGGTTAGCAGCCCCTCGTAGGGACTTCCTTCTACTCAGCATTCGTTCACCTGCCTGTTCCCCCTCTGGACAAGGTCTGTGTCTGATTCACCCAGCATGCATTCTGATGCATCATGAGCATGTAGCTGCTCAAAAGATGTTTGTCTGATGAATAATTAGATATGACACTTGGTTTCGATATGTTGAGACTATAGTTTAGGAAAGAGGGCTGGACCAGAAAGACAGTTTTGGAAGTTGTCAGAAAAGACCCATGATTGTAAGTAGAGCCATGGGAAAGGGTGAGATAACTCAGAGCAAATAAAGCAGGGGCCCAGAACATACTTGCTTTTAAGGGGGAAAGATTTCTGTACCAAGTAGGATCAGTTTTGACTTAGTAACAGATATCCCACACAGTCTCAGAGAAGATAGTCCAAGGCTAGTAAGTCAGCCCTGTTCCGCAAAGACCTTCCAGATGTGGGTCTTTCCACTCACTGCCCACTCCAGCAACCTCTTAGTATGACTCTTGTCCTCATGATTCAGGGTAATGGCCAGAGCTCCAGTCATCGCATATGCATTCCAGGCAATGGATGAAGACAAGGATGAAGAAGAGGGCAAAGGATCTGCACTCGCTCTCCTTTAAGGAAAGTTCCCAAAAGGTGTCGCATGATACTTCCACTTATATCCCATTAGCTAAACCAGTCACATGACCAGACCCAGGTGCAAGAGGAGGCTGGGAAATGCAGTTTCCATTCTAGGCAGCCACATACCCAACTAAGAACCAAGGTTAGCATTACTGTAGACTAGATATCCAGGGACAACTAGTTGACTCCACTATTGAAAAAGAGGCTAGATGGAGAGGCAGAGCACTACTGGTGTGTCAGGCTCTGTGCTGGGCACTTTACATATCTTATCTTACCCAACCTGAGTAGAGATTATTGTTATCCCTGCCTTGTAGAGGAGCTTGGAGAATGAAGCAACTTGCCTAAGGACGTACGGTGACCCTTGGCAGAGCTGCAGTTGAAAACTGTCCTTTCTCTGTGTACCGGTCTGGCTGGAAAATCAGGAGAGGGTGGGTCCTAGGAGCAGTTGGAAGGAAATCTTTTAACAAAGGAGGGCTCAGTCACCGGTGTCAGCAGCTGACAGGCCAAGCAGGATATGGGCTGAAATGTCTGCTTGGATCTGGCAGCAAGGACACTGTTGGTAACTTTGCCAAGGGCATTTAGGAGAAGTGGGGGTGGTGGCTGGAGGCCAACTGCACAGGGTGGGATGCAGAAGGAAATGTAGAAATGTAGGTCTTCCTGGAATGGTGGCAGTGAAGGGAGAGCACGAAGAGCTGCAAAAAGGAGGAGGCAAAGGCAGCTATTGGCAGAGAGGAGAGGCAGCATCTCCTGGGAGGCCTCTGGGCTGGATAGAAGGGTTGGATGCAAAGGAGGAATCCTCTGCTCATTCAGGAGGGAAAAGGGCAGGAGGTGCAAAAGCAGGTAGGACAGTGGAAGGAAGGGAGGGAAGAAGAAGGAGGTCCTGTCTTGTAAAATCTGAAGAACGGTTCTTGGCTGGGGAAGAGGGTAGAAAGCCAAGGACCTGGAGGACGAGAAGGGGTAGCTTGTGCCATCCAATATGGTTCCTTACTGCCACCAGCCATATGTGGTGATTTAAATTAATTAAAAGTGGCTAAAATTAAAGGCTCCTGGGTCGTTCAGTCGGTTAAGTGTCCAAATCCTGATTTCGACTCAAGCCATGAGCTCATGATTCGTGAGATCGAGTCCACGTCAGGCTTGTGCTGGCAGTGCAGAGCCTGCTTGGGATGTTCTCTCTCCCTCTCCCTCTGCGCCTCTCCCCGCGTGCATGCTCACGCCCACACTCTCTCAAAATAAATAAATAAACTTAACAAAATAGTGAACAAAATTAAAAATTAAGTTCCTGGGCTGTATTGGCCATGTTTGAAGTATTCCGTGGTCATGTGTGGTTAGTGAATATTATTTTGGGCAGCACAGATAATGTTTGCATCATGTGTTGGACAGCACAGGGCTAGATAGAGCACGGTGATGGGGGCTTCCCAGAGACACTGCCTGGACACAAGTCTCGAGCACGGGTCTTGCCCGCAGCAGGGCCCTGGAGAATCCCTCTGCAGTATCTCCATTCAAGGCCTTCCTCTTCCCTTTGGGATTCCCGCAGACCTCCCCCCAGGACAGCCCACCCCATTCATATCCTTGCTGTCATGGAGCCACTTCTGAGGGTATCTGCTTGTCCACATGCCAGCCCTCTCAAAGCTGTGGGAGGGGCATATGGAGGACCAGGAAGAGCTCCAACGTTCGGGTACAGTGGCCCAGGGACAGAGGCAAGCTGACCTCTAGCACCGACCCTGCTGGTTTCAAGGCCTAAGTATTGGCTCACCACTGTCTACCAAGAGACGCAGAGGACCTCAAAGATCTCTCAACTCAGCCCCCCCATTTCACAAATGGGGACAGCTAGTTTCAGAGGAAAAGTGGGGGAAAGTACAGAAAGCAGAGGTATGTCCTCATTCTTTTTATTGTACTCCGCCCCTCACTTTCCCCAGACCTTGGATTCAAACAGTGCCGGGCAGGCCTTAGGCGCCGAGGCTGGGCCGCAAGCAGGGAGCCCAGGATTTGGCCAGGTTTCCACCCCAACCAGAGGTAGCCAAGTAAGGATTCATGGCTAGAAGGGACTGTGTCGGCCTGACACACTCAGGGAGAAGTATATGCCCCTGGAGGTGCTGTGGCATGGACCACGTGTCTGTACTTGAGGGCATGGGTATGTTTCGATGGTTGTGTTTTCAGGGCTCTAACAGTTCAAAAACAAAGTGTGGATGGGCCAGGGGTGTGCATGTGGATAAGTGTGTGCAGAGGGGTGTGTACATGAGACACCACGTGGCTTACAAATGCACCACACACCTGCTCACTACCGGCACCTGCCAGGTCAGGCAGGCCCAGGCTGGATCCAGTACCCAATCAGGAGCTGTTCTTAAACTGACATCCTGAAAATGGTCTGGAGTTTGCCATCCTTACAGCTCTGTGGCCAGCCCTGCAGATTCTGGTTCGGGAGGTCTGAGGTGGGCCCAGGTGCCTGCTCTGTTGATAAGCTCCCTAGGAAAATCTGGGGCCAGTAGGAAACAGGGCTTAAGCAGAGCTGTCCACTAGAACTTTCTGCAGTCTTCTATGTGGTTCAATATGGCAGCCACCAAACACATGTTATCTATTTAGCAGTTGTGATGTGGCTAGTTTTAGGAACTGCATCTTGTATTTTAATCAATTTAAGTTAATATAAATTTAAATGGTCATCATGGCTAGGGACTGCCTCTGGGAAAGCATGGATCTAGACAAATGAGGCAGTGGGGTGCATGAGGGCCCAGGGAGAGAAGCACACATCTCTGCCACAGGAGTGTGAGAGGAGCCTTGCCCAGCCCCAGCCCCTCCAGACCAGGAGTGGCTGAGGCTGGGGTGAGGCTCCCTTGGAGGTCGTGGAGTTGGGGCCAGAGCCCAGAATTGCACAGGTGTCTCCCAGTGTCCACGCTGAGCCACAAGCCACCTAGTGTGTGCCTTGCTGGGGGGATGGAGAGCTCCCGAAGAGACCACTGTGTCCTGGCAGGGGCCCTGGTGGGGGCCTGAAGCATCATGCTGTGTCCGGTCAGGAGTCAAGGGCTGAGGGTCAGGACGTCCTCATGTTCTCCTGCAGGCCCAGGGTGGAGCTGGTGGCTGCGGGGTCATGTTCACCCTGCGGAAGCATTGGAGGGGAGAAAAAGTCAGCCCCAGGGAAGCAGCTGGCCCTGCAACGCAGACATGTGGGCCTAAGGCCTCAGAAAGGCCCAACTCAGGGAGTTCTCTTACCGCCCCTGGCCCCATGTCCTCCGCATACTTGAACTTCTTCTGCTTGTAGTAGTGCCTCTTGGGCAGGATGTGGAGCAGCAGCAAGTCACAGAGAACCGTGGCCTGAGGGCAGGGAGATGGTGGCTATAGCCTGGGAATATGGGCATGGGGACGGAGCCCCCCCCCCGCCCCCACATCAGTCCCTACTGGCTTGGGGGCCTGGCTCCATCCTGCCCTATCTACACCTCAGGTTTTGAAAGGGGGATGATGCTCTGTTGTTCCCTCAGGAGATCAAGATCGCCCCATCCCACCTCTGTCCTGCCCCAGCTCTGGGCCTCAGTTTCTCCAGACATACTGTGGGTCTGGGGTAGTGGCGTGGGCTCAGTGAGGATGCGGTGAGAGACTTGTTGCTGCCACTGAGATGTGGAAGAGGGTCTGACACTAGCAGAGTGACCCCACAATTCTAACACTTACCACTCCAAAGATGCCAATTCCAGAGCCAATGGTCGTCATTGTGGGGATGATGTCAAACTTCCCAGCCTGGTGGCAGGGCCCAGGGAGAGAAGAATTAACAGTCAGAAGGAGCTGGGTAGAAAAGGCCTTTCTCAGAAACCCTAAGGCCAGACCTGGGGCAAGGGGCTCCCCCTCTCTACCCCGACTCCCGCCATTAGCTGGTCCAAAGACTGCTCCCCACAGCTCTGGCTCTACATGGGGACCCAGCTGCTGGTTAGAAGCCCTGGGTTTTGACGTTGGCTCTGCCTCCCTGAACACAGGGAGGTAGTGAAGGAGGTGAGGTCACAGACTGGAAAGACCTGCCCTCAGCAGGTATCCAGGTCTATCTGTTATTAGAAGTAAAAGTACTGAATGAAGCCCAGTCAACTTCCTGTTGTCCATAACCATGAACACCCAATAAGTGTTCACAGGAACTGAGATCGTGCCTCTGGCTGTCCCTCACACTGGACACTCACCTTGCCATCCACGAGAATGTCAAAGCGAATCCCAAACACCTTGAAGAGGTTCCGGTGGTTGGTCCCGTTTTCCACGAAGTACCTGGCAAACCTTGGGGAAAGGGTGAAATGGCAGAAATGAGTGATGGAGAACAGTTTTAGGTCCAGTGTTCTCCGAGCTCAGCAGGAGAGGTTCCTGAGGTTCCTGAGGACAGTCCCATGCCGCCCTAGTCATTCCAAGACTGCTGCATTCAACCCTCATCCTAACTCCTGCTGTCGGCAATTTCACCGGGCAGCCCTGGCCAGGCGGGCCTCACAGGGTGGAGTGCAGGCTGCCAAGGCCTTGTTCCCTTCAGGCTCCCTGCTTTGTCAACCCCAGGAGAATGGGAGCTGCCCAGCTTCCTCTGCTTCCTTCCTGGGGACGCTTGCTTGACCTCAAGGGGTTCTGGGACCCCAAGGAAGGGTGCACTGGTGGGGTCCTGGCGGGCACCTGAAATTGAAGCCTCGAGACAGGTTTTTCTCCTCATACAGTCCATGGAACTCATAGATGGGCTTGCAGTGTTTCACATGCCAGTCCAGGTCACAGTTCCAGTCAATGGTGATGCCTACCACGCCACCCTACATGGACACAGGGTATCAGGGTCAAGAAACTGCTGTCTTATGCCGATGCCAGCAATCTCTTGAATGGGGGGACATTTATTTTGTTTGGGAAGAGACTTTGAGAAGCTGCTTCAGGGTGAAGGTCCTGTCACCTTCTCTGGCCCCACCTCCTATCCCCACTTCAACTTTCCGATGCTTTCTAGAAGACACCAAGTTCTTTCTACCTCAGGGCCTTTGCACATAAAGTTCCCTTAGTTCCAAAAAGCTGGCTCTTTCTTATCTTGTGGTCGCTTTCTCTGAGAGGCCTTCCCTAACCACCACTTCCGGTCTCCAATGTGTGCCTGTTATTCCCTCTGTGTTTTCTCCTGGAACATTCGCCACTTTGAAATCACGTATTTATTTCGTGTGATTATTAGCCCATCTTCTCTAAGACTCCAAGCTCCATGCAGGTAGGGCTGGCTGTCTCATTCCAGTGACCCCCGAGTTCCTAGTGGAAGTCACAGCATGGAAGGCGACCGTGTTGAATTAAAGAGTGAGTCTGGAAAGACCTGGGCTAGGAAGAGAAAACTTGAACAAGTGAAGCTCCTCCGGGCAAGACAAGAAGCAGGGGCAGGTGGGGGAGGGGGGTCAGGGATGGGGCTGGGGTAGGCTGTGAGCTACAGGAGAGCTGGGAAGTGGTCAGAGTGAGCTGAAAGCTGGGCAAGTGAGCAGGAGGCACGTACGCAGGTATCTGTAGATGATGGGGAGGGGTAAGAAGTGCAGGTGACATGGAGATTTTAAGGACAGAGAGCTCTAACAGGAGTTTTCTGGTGGCCGGTGTTGCCACAAGTGTAAACCCCTCCAGGGCTTGGCAAACTGAGTTCTGAGGGCCAAGTTTGTCTGCAGATTGTCTCTGGCTGCTACAGCCACTGACTTGAGTGGTTGGAACACAATCCATACAGTGTGCAACGCTGAAAATACTTACCCTCTGGCCCTTTAAAGAAAAAGTTTGCTGGCCCCTGTGCTAGATGTGTTGTGAGCAAGTTGTGTGTGTATGTGTGATATCCCAGGAAAGAAGCTGATTTCCTTCCCTAAATTGGCAACTGCAGGAGAAGGATGCTAATGATCACGTCGGAACATGTGCACGGGGTGGCCACGTACCAGGTAGCCCTGAAGTGCTGTCCCACGCATGAACGTGAACTCACTGATCCTCCAGACAAGCCTCCAAGCCTGGTACTATTATTGTCCCCACCGTGCAGGTGCAAAAGCTCAGACACACTGAAGGTAAAAGACTAGTCTGGGGTCACATTGCTCATTAGGGGCAGAGACAGGATTTCTCAGGGCCATGGGTCATGGCATTCAAGCTGCTTTCATCTAATATTTAAAAACCAGTGTGACCTCAGCAGACATCCAGGTGATAACATCTGCTCACATCCAGTCATTCTGGGTACCTCCTCTGCATCAGGTCCATGCCAGGCTGTCTGTGGACTAGGGCCTCATCCTCAGGAGCACCCAGTAGTAGGGAATAGATGCATGTATGTACTCAGACCACACCAGAGGGTCTTGAGGGGAGCATTGTCTGGGACTGAAAAGCCTTCATTGACCCCGATGATCCCAGGACCCAGCCTCCCTCACTCGCCGGGCACCATACCTTTTCAGCCAGGGCGCTAAAACTCTGTCCTGACTCTTGTACCACATAGCCGAGCTTGAAGACAGGGCACAGCGGATGCAAGACCTTGTGGTAGAGGCAGGTCTTCATGTAGGCCGCATCCACCTCTTCCACCAGGTTGCGCCTATAAGGGGGGTGGAGGGCATCGGTGGCAGCAGAAGGCCAGCTGGGAGGTTGCCCACCGTGCCCCAGAGCTCTGGGGATCCGTCACAAACTCCATTATGCCCCTCCTTCCACAGCCCTTGGAGACTGAAGGCAGCCCACCCGAGGGGCCCATCTCAGGCTCCTGTCTCCAGATTGAAATCACTGGGAGTGGAAGGTGACAGAGGCAGTCAACACCAGCTGGAAGAGCCTCGAGGGACTGCTGCATTGCTGCCCCCTTTTCCCACAAACCTGTTGACCTTGAAGCGTGGAAAGCTGATGCTGTTCTTGATGAAGAGAGTGAAGTTCTCGGCTTCTTGGAGAAGGGCAGGGCTAGAGGAGACCGTACTCACTCACTGCCCCCTCCCTGACTTCCCCGTGTGCCCACCAGAGTTTGTCTTGGGTGTGGGGGTGTGATAACTTATGGGATCATCCTGTGGCCTTGGCCTGGCGGGGGATGGGGGTGCTGTAATGACCAGGGGCTGGGGCATCGTTGGCTTGGGCCATACAGATGGGGTAAGGGTGAGGTTGGAAGAAGGGAGGACAGATCATTTCTAGAACTAGATCCAGATGCTCCTTTGTCTGGATTAGGGAACCTGCTCCCAGCCCCCTGGATAAGGCATTACCGTGGGACATTGTCATCCACCTCCACAGGACACCATCCAAAGATCTCACATGTCTGCACGGTATCGTTGAAGGCCACACACTTGCCCGTGCGGATCCCTGGAGCAAGGGAGAAACCTGTGGGTGCCCATCCCAAGCTGGGGTACAGAGGAGGCCCCTCATCCACAAGAGCCCCCAGTGATGGGACACCCAAGAGCAGAAGCCTGAGGACAGAAATGTGGCTGCATCTGGGACAGGATAGGCCAAGGCTAGGACGGCAGGGAGGGAGAGAGCAGGAAGGACCTCCTGGTGGAGGAAGCCTGGAGCTGACCAAGGATGTGCAGAGGGACAGGAGGAGACTGAGCTTACCTTGGGCCTTCCTTTCTGCCTTCCCTGGGGTGCAACCACTGTCATCTCTGCATATGCCCCCTTCTGGGTGCTAGGGGAAGAGAGAGTCTTAGGGCTCTTGGAGGCTGGTCCTAGGCCTCTTGGGTAGGGCCCTAAGAAGAGACCCTCTTACCCCCAGGGCTCTAAGGAAGTCATGGGGGCAATCTTAGACCACTTTGGGGTGAATTTTGCTTACAGCTTCCTCCCCCCAGACTCCTCCCAGGACCCTTCTGGGCTCATGCCCAGCTGCCCTATTGGCAGTGCCAGCTTGCAGGGAACAGGGACGTTAGGGCTTGGGGATTGGGTGGGCATTGAGGCTCGGCATCTTGCTTGACACACAGCTGAGAGGGAAACCTCAGCACCACCAATAGCAGACTGCTACTTTGAATCTATGCCTAAAATTCCACCATTATAGTCCCCTCAGGAATCCTATCCTCAACCCTCAGGGGGACCTTCTCTTCCATGTTATTCTGCCCTGGGTCCAAGAAGCAGGGAGAGGGGATGGGTAGCAGTCCTCACCTCTGCACAGTAGCCTTGAACCTGCCGGGGGGTCGCAATGAAATTGGTCATGATCACGAAGGAGCTGTCCCCCTGGAAGTGAGGGGCAGGGGAAGGGGAGACCAGGGCCCTGAGTTGGGAGCAGCCCCAGAACCCAGGCACTGCCCCAACAAGCCCCTAGAATCCACAGGATACCCAGCAGCCTTCCCAGCCCATGATGACAGAGTGGGATGGTGTAACCACTTGCTCTTGCTGGTTAGGGAAGCCGAGGCCCAGAGGGGGATAGGAGCTGGGCTGGTCCCATCTGCTGTTGGTCAGAGGCCAATCCTGCTCTGAGCCAGGTCATCTGGGTGGAAGGTGTAGCTCACCTGGGCTGGGAAGACGTAGTCAGCTACATCCCAGACCTGGGAGCCCAGGCCTGGGAGCTGTGTCACGGCCAGACCCTTGAGTTTCACAGACACGCTGCTGATGAGTCCACTTGAGGTCTGGTAGCCTTTCTCGTAGACAAACACCCACCTGTGGAGTGGGTTGGGGGTTAAAAGAGTCAGAGCTGAGCAGGACCATTCAAAGATGGCACAGGCTACGTGGGCTGCTGCCCTTGCTGGCACCAGCTAGACATGTCACATCCTTTCCCCCCTGTCTCCAAAAACATCTCTGAGCCACTCTCTGCTCCTAAAGTGACATCTTGGGCTGGGAGCAGGAGAGCCTCACCTGCCTCCCTGAGCTGGCCTGTACCTGAAGTTCCACCCTGCTTTTCCCTGGGAAAATACTAATTCCCAGGGAGGAGACTCACTGAAGGACTCTTTCAGATCCTTTCCCAAGAGCAGGATTTGCTGGGGCCTGGAGGCCAAGCTTCTTAGATCATAATCCTTATGCCCAGAGTGCTCCTTCCTTCCTAAGATTCTCCCACTGAGAACTAGCAAAGCGTGATGGCTGATAACTTAGTATTTGGTGCCCAAGAGCCTGCATTAGAATCCCATCTACACTACCCATGGCTGTGTGATTTTGGACAAACTATTCAATCTCCCTCTCCCTCAGTTTTTTCATCTGTAAAATGGGAATAAAAATAATAAATAGTACTTGTGGTTTAATGCACATAGATCACTGAGAGTGGGGACTGGAATGCAGTAAGTGCTATAGAGACATTAGCTCTGCTTATCTCAGCCATGCTGGGAGCCCCTAGCAAGGAGGACTGGAAGAGAAACAGAAGGGGGCAAGTGGTCCTCTGAAGAGCTCACATTATCTGGCCCTATTTGAGGCCCTCGTGGGAATGACTCAGGCTGGAGGCCTACCAGCTGTCTTAGGAAATTCTGGCCTTCCCTTCCAGCATGAAGAACCCCTGTTCCTTTCGATTCCCCCACTTTCTGCTGGGAGGTTCGGTGAAATTTACCTCCATCCTAGCCTTGGGGACTGGAGAGTGTGACACATGACCAAGGCTATCAGCAGTGGTGGGTCTCAAGATGGACACACAACCTGAGGAGTTTCAGCAATGAGGCCAGGATTTTTCTAGGAATTACTGGGAAAGAGACATCCTTTCTCCTGGGTAGCTAAGCAAGGTAGCTATAAGACCAAAACTATGGTTAGTTGTTTTGCAACCTCACAGAAAGAGTAAACGTGAGAATGAAGCCAACTTAGAGGAAAGCTAGGCCAGGAGATGGAGAGGGAAGCCTCCTGATAATGCTTGAGCTCCTGGATCTAGCCATGCCTGAAGCATGTTTAAAAAATTTACTCCTGGGGGTGGCTCAGTCGGTTAAGCATCTGACTCAGACTCAGGTCATGATCTCATGACTCGTGAGTTTGAGCCCTGAGTCAGACTCTGTGCTGACAGCTCAGAGCCTGGAGCCTGTTTCAGATTCTGTGGCCCCCTCCCTCTCTGCCCCTCCCCTGCTCACACTCTGTCTCTCTCTCTCTCTCTCAAAAATAAACATTAAAATTTTTTCTTAATTTACTTCTGGACTTTTCTCTGTTACATTAGCTAATAAAGTCCCTTTCTTTATTTAAGCCAGTTTGGGTTTTGTTTCTGTTACTTAACAACTGAGGATACTGGGTATGCCCCATTTCCTTCAGGAGAGACTGCATAGAGATTCAGTGTAACTCTGTGTGTGTGTGTGTGTGTGTGTGTGTGTGTGTGTGTGTGTGTGTATGTGTCCATTTGTGGTGCCCGTCAGAGTGTGTAGCTATGTAACTCCAGGGGAAATCTGTAACCACACCTGTGGCTGTGCCTGACTGTGGGCAGGTATGTCTATATCCGGTTCATCCCTCACCCTACCCTCAGCCCACCTGTCCAAGCAGAGCTCAAAGCCTCTCTCCTGTGTCCCAGAGTTCTGGCCTAGTAGCAATTATCTGGGCATCGTAGTCCCAGAGTCAGTGCTAGCTCTTTGAGGGCTGTTTCCCTGCCCCAGGCCCCAGGAAGTCAGCCCACCCCTCCCATAGTCCACTCTCCATCTTCTCTAAGTCCCTCCCCCAGCCTGGCTCTGGAGGCTCCCCCAATCTTAAGCTTGGTCACTGCTGCCCCCTGCAGGTCCCAGGTGGAAAGAGGTGAGGCATGACCAAGGCCTCCAGTCCTGTGCTTCCAGCCTCATCAAGGAGAGTTGGGGGGGCATCACCTACTGGGAGGATTCTGGCTCCATACCCAAGCTCGGGGCAGCTGTTGGGGATGATGGGGAGCTGCTCCATGCTCTGAACCCCTGTAGGAGGGCCTCAGGCCTCCTTCCCGGCAGCCCCCGTCCAACATCCCAACAGAATTTTCTCTGGGCCCAACACCAACTACTTAGAGTATAGATGGGGAAACTGAGGCCTAAGGGAGTGTCCCTGCCAAGTCAGGGGGCAGACCCCAGGCTTGAGGTCCAAGCCCAGGTCTCTGCCCCTCTCCACTGAGCAGCCCAGCCAATAGCACGTCTGCCAGGAGGCGGGAGCATGGAGCCACACCACGGCTGTGTGCAGGGGCTGATACAGTCACTCCCAGCTATGCCCGCCCCTGTGGACTGTCAATCCTGGGGGTAAAATGGTAAAGTCAATCTGACATCCATGACCTCGGGTCTGATAATAATGGATTAACCATGGCCCCGGGCTCACCCCTCCAAAGCCATGCTTACCTTGACCTGGCCTAGCTGTCACCATCGGAGGGGTCTAATGCCAAAGTTATGAACATCTTCAGAAGTCCCTCCTTTTCCAGATATTATCTTTCTCAATCTTTCCACTTCACCCTCATCAATACCCTATCCCAAGTCTCTTCTCTAACAGCCCCCCAATGGAAGAGGGCACATAGTGGAGTGGCCAAGAGCATGGCCCCCTGAGGGAATAGAAGCCGAGATTCAGGTATGGGCACTGCCATTTACCAGCTGTGACTTTAGCCTCACCAGGCTAAGGACTGAGCCTCTCAGTCCTGGCTTTCTCAGTAAAACAGAGGTGATGGCACCTACCTCAAAAATGCTGTTCATTCAATAAATATGAGCAAGGCCCTACCACGCACTCAACTGTGGGCTGGGCCCCAGGAAGAAACCAAGTCTAGGTGACGAGGGGACGTTCCCATGAGTTCTCTTTAAAGCAATTATCATGCAGTAGGCACATAATAAATAATTCTCTTATTTTCACTGTCTCGAGTCAGTAATTCCTCTTTAAATGTGCACCTGCCCCATGGCCCTGGCTTCCCTCCCTTCTCAGCCCAGAGAAACCTCATGTCACAGATATATTGTGTCCCCAGATGTTTATCTCTACTTCTGCACTCTCCTTAGAGATCTAATTCCACAAATCCATTTAGTGATTCAACATACATTTATTTGTTATTTCTTTACCGTTCCAGGCACTAAAAATACAGAAGTGAACAAAACAGACCAAAATTCTGCACTCAAGGAACTTACATACATGCCTATATGGCCCACTGCTTTGTGACACACATTTGTTCCCCATTCCTTGGTCCCTCACCCCAGACATCAATCACACAGCTACCTCAAATCAACTCAACCCTTTGCAAAATAGGCTGGCAGTTCCTCAAAACCTTAAACATAGAATTACCATTGACTCAGCAATTCCACCCCTAGGTATATGCCCAACAGCACTGAAAATATGTCTGTACAAACACTTGCTTACAAGTGCTCACAGCAACATTATTCACAAAAGGCAAAAGTGGAAACAATCCACATGACCTGACACTGAGGAATGGACAAACTAAATGTGGTATGTCCATACAATGGAATATTATTCAGCCAGGAAAAGGAATGAACTACTTATACATGTTACAACCAACATGGATGAAATTAATAAATCTCATGTTAAGTGAAAGAAGCCAGACAAGAAAGGCTACATATTATACGATTTTATTTATATGAAATGTCCAGAGTAGGCAAAATAGGCTGTAGAGAGAAAGAATAGAGGGTGATTGCTAAGAAGTACAGGCTTTCTGGGGCGCCTGGGTGGCTTAGTCGGTTAAGCATCCGACTTTCGCTTGGGTCATGATCTCGCAGTTCGTGGGTTTGAGCCCCGCGTCGGGCTCTGTGCTGACTGCCAGCTCAGAGCCTGGAGCCTGTTTCAGAGTCTGTGACTCCCTCTTTCTCTGACCCTCCCCTGCTCACGCTGTCTCTGTCTCTGTCTCTGTCTCTGTCTCTCTCTCTCTCTCCTAGAAATAAATACAACATTAAAAAAAATTTTTTTAAATCTTTAAAAAAAAAGAAGTACAGGCTTTCTTTTTTGGAGTGGTGAATATTTTGTATAGTGATAGATAGTGATGGTGGTACAGCTTTGTGATTATACTAAAGCCACTGAATTGTATATTTTTAAGGAATGAATGTTATGGCATTTGACTTCTATCTCAAAACAAAAATTCTGTGGGACCACCCCGAATGCCTCATGTCCCCACAGAACTTGCTCCTCTGGTGCCTTCATCTTGGAGGCTGGTGCCGTACCTACTGCATCCCCTCTCTAAGCCTGGGCAGCATCCTCTCACCCTTGTTCATCCCCGTCATCCCCACACTCTTTGGGGCGGATGCCAAGGGAACCCAGGCATGGGATGGGAGGGTAGGTTGTGGCTAGTGGGACACAAGGTGTACCTGTGGGCTGTAGCAGGAGTTGACCAGCCCAGGCACACGCTATGGGACACGGCAGCCTTGGGGAGGGGTTAGACCAGACTCCAGGCACCGGAAGGACTGAGTTCAGAGCTGGGGCCCCTGCTGAGTGTTCAGAGGTTAATCAACATGCAGTCTGCAGATAAGTTAGGCTGACGATTTGTGTTTTTAAACATTTAATGAGTCACCAACTTCTGAACACCAAGAGGCTCCTTTGTCCAAAATTCAATTTTCCCACTGCTCTTGAGAAATCAACAACTCTGGCTGTGCTGGGCGCACGTCCCCCTGCAGTGATGATGTGCAGAAAGTGAGCATGGGTGCCCCCTCCACACACACCTCCTGGGTGGGGACCCACCAGGGTAACCACTTCTGTCTTCCTGGTCACTGCTTCCACATGGGCATGGTCTCATCCTCGCCTCTTGTCACAGCTGCCTCTTCACAGCTGCCCTGCTTCTGGCCTCCACCCCCACCCCAACACCTGCCTGCCCTGGGCCTTCCCCTGCTAGACATCCTTCTATGGCTCCCCCACTACCTTCTGTGGCTCCCCATGTTCCTTAGCCTGGCATTCAGAGGCCTGAATCAGTGGCTGTGCTCACCTCTCCACTTCTTTTCCCTTGGGTCCTCTCATGCTCCACAGCCTAACCCTAGTGACTCTTTCACTGTTCCTTTCCTGCCCCAGGACCTTTGATCACACTTTGCTTTCCAGCAGGAGTGCTGGACCAGGTAAGCCCATAACCGGATTCTACTAATCCAAGTATCTCATTCCCTTGACCATAACGACTGGTTTTGTGGTAGGCCCCTGACCCAACCCCTGCCAGTAAGAGCTGGATCTGGGACTTTTGCTGGAACTCTGGGAGATGATACAGTGTTATGCCCCAGGGATGGCTAAGCTGGTGGGATGTCAGCCTGGAGCTACTGGTGGACATTTTGCCACTATGAGGACAGAGAGGCTGCCTCAGAATGAAGCTCAGAGGATGGCAGACTGGGGAAGGGGAGAAGATCCTGGCTTCAGTGGGGAACCCAAATGGGACCACTCTGAACTCCTCACCGTTTCCCTGTGGAACTTGCTCTTCCTGGGCTCTCACCATGGAGGATCCAGCCAGGCCCGAAGCCTCTTTGATTTTTTTTTTTCCCCAGTTATATAAACCACTCAATAGCCCCACTCTTCACTAGGAGCCAAAGAAGTCTTGGCTAATTCATCCTTCATTCCTCATTTTTCCTTTGCCTACACCTTTGTCCCAAGGGGCCCAATATAGCAATAGGCATAGACAAGATGCTGTAGAAATGTCCCTGAATGCTTTTTTCCCTTCAGTACTTTGTATCTGTCCTAATCCCAGACTGGTGTGCTCCAGGATTCATATGAAAATCTCAGAAGCACGTGGACTTCTCAAGTGCTCTGTGTGGAGGTGCACAGGCATTAGGAAAGCCAAGAACAGGCTTTCCTGGACTAGGGCTCCCAGCAGCTCAAGGCTGCTTCCATCACTGTGTTGCCTCTTTCAGGAAGCCTTCCCACATTCCTCTTACCAAGCAGCATTCACAAATCCCACTGGGACTCTCCTGTGAGCCACAGCCAGACCTCTCTTCTCTCTGAATCAGAGCCCTCAGGCAGGGACATAACCCAGTATGCTCCTTGTATGGGCCTGCAAGGTCATGGACGGCGGCCATTGCCTGTATACTCAGTTACAGAGAGCGCATCACCTCCCAGAAGATAGCTCTGACTGCAAAGTAACCATTTTAAAAAGTGTTGATGTTTATTTACTTATTTTGAGAGTGTGTGTGTGAGAGAGAGAGAGAGAGAGAGCACAAGCAGGGGAGAGGCAGAGAGAGAGGGAGAGAGATAATCCCAAGTAGGGGCCACACTCAGCATGGAGCCTAACTCGGGGCTTGATTTCAGACTCCAAGATCACGACCTGAGCCGAATCAAGAGTTGAACGCTTAACCAACTAAGCCACCCAGGCACCCCGCAAATTAATCATTTTAATTTGAGCCAAAAAGAGTAACATCTTAGCTCAGCCCACTGGGGCCTCATGCCCACTTGCTCCCTCCACTTGCCATGGGCTTCCCAGAAGAGTGTGACTGATAGAGAACACAGCCTCAGTTTCCCTCCTAAGAGTCTGTTCGAGTTCTCGGCATCTCAGCCTCTCCACCTCCATCTCAGAAACTCTCCATCTCTAAGTCTCAGGGCCTCTCTCTTCATCAGAGTGGTTGTGCTCCAGTGTCTGTCCCTCTGTCCAGTTCTGTCTCTGAGTCTGCCCATCCCCCATCTTGTTTGTGCCTTTGTCTCTGGAATGTGGGAGTCTGGCTCCTCTCCCATGCTCCCCTTTGTACCCTGCAGCACCCACAGGACCAGACATTCAGACAGACAGGGGCCTTGGGAAGGGGGTGGAGGGTTAGTAAAGAAAGGCCATTCCTCCTCAGGAACGTGCCTACGTACAACATCTTTAGAGTGGCTCTCCCCGCCCTTGCTCCGTGGCACAGTTGGGAACTTGAAACCTGAGATAGTAAGACCAAGTCCAGCCTGGTTTCAGTCTCCAGCTGAATGGGTAGCAAAGCAGCGAGCAGTGGCCAGATGAGGGCGCCAGAGACAGCGGGAGTAGCAGTCGGAGCAGGACTGGGCTGGAGGGTGGGGTTGTGGGGGTGGGTATTGTGGGACACCCTGCCTTCCTCTCCCTGCTATATATTTGGGCAAGTCAGTGCCCCTCTCTGAGGACGTTTCCTTTCCAGGATATCAAGGCCAACTTTGGAAACTTGCAGCTGGATTCAAATCGGGTTGAGCCTCTTTCTAGTTGTGGGATCCACACTAAATCACTCATTGTCTCTGAGCCTCACCAACACAGAGGAGGCCACATCCATTTGGAAACTGAGTAGACTGTCCTTGGGAGGGAGGAAGGGAGGGAGAGAAGCAGGCAGGTCCCTGCCACTGGAACTATGTGTGTTCAGGACTGGATGGTGGCTTGGGGCATATGGTGCAGCTGCGGGGGGGGGGGGGGGGGCGGGGACTGCCCCTTTCCCTCTGACAGTCTGTGACCAACACACAAGATGGCCCTGGCGCTGGTCCCAGTGCTGACCTGAAAGCAGAAATAGGGAGCCACAGGGACCGCAGTGAGGACAGCATTCTCCCGCCTCTTTGGGCAAAGGATGGGCTGGGCCTAGGTGGGCGAGTTCTCTCTTCCCTGGAGGGTCAGGGGTGCAGCTAATGGTGACCTTTGAAGCCTGTCCTGTGCCTGGCATCGCAGCATCAGCGGCCCATTACAAAGTTCTCAGCCTGTGTGAGGTGGGAAAGGAGAAGGCAGTGCGAAGGCCTGGGAGTCAGGAGGCCTCGGTTCTAGCTGCTGACTTGCTATATGACCTGCAAGGCTCCTCTCTGGGCCTAAGTTTTCCTCAGCAGCTCAAATGACACTGCAGATGTCCAACGGATCTGTGAACAGGAGGGAGGCAAAGGCTGAAGGTATCAGAGGGCTGGGTCCTAGCTCTGACTCTACCTGACCAGCTCTGAGACCTTGCGGGCCAGATGGGAGTGGTGGGAAGGCTGTTTTGGGTAACAGAGGCCCCGGGGGGACCGGAGAGATATGGTCACCGTTTGGCCCCCCGGTCAGCCTGCCCTGGGCTCCAGTCAGCAGTCCGGGTTTGGTCCCACAGCAAAAATGGGGATATGGAGAGCAGAGGGGCAGGGCCCTCAGAATCACAGAGCAAAGAGCTCCTGCCAGGCATCCCCCACCCTCTCAGCAGGTGCTGAAACCCTTTCAGTGGCCCCGGGGCCTCCAAGAAGCCTTTGCAGCCTCACTATGAGTGGACGTGATCCCCCCACCTCCACACCCAGCCAGGGGCGCACACGTCAGATACCTCGGCCGCAGGACATGCACAAGGGGATACCCAGCCATAGGGACACACCCAGGTGGCACGTGCCCAGACACATGAGAACACACACGTCCACACAGAGCTCTAGGTACAACACACACACGTGCTCACACAAGCACACATATGTGTAAGCCCCTCCCAGGCCTGTCGTGGCTTCCGGGACAGCAAAGCTGAGTTTAGGGAGATGGCCTTTGCGAGGTTCCCAGGATGGCCAGACTGCAGAGGAGTCCCACCTTGCTCCTGCCCCTGCACGCCTGGGACAGGGCTCAGGGCTTCATGCCTATAAAGGAGCAGTCATCCCTGCAACCTGAAGTGACCTCCCACCTCTGCCTGACATGCCACCAGGAAGGCACCAGGTGTCCTGAATTTGAGAGCTTCTTTGCTCTGGGGTCCCAGATATCGCAGGATGCCTCTGATGTAGGCGGGGCAGGTGGAAGCAGGGCCTCTCCCTCTTTGGCCTATAAAATGGGCTGCAGCCTCCGTCTCTTAATAGTGACCAGCTTGGCCGGAAGGTCAGAGGTAAGACTCCGGCTGTGGTTCACTGGGGTCCTGGCCTCCAGACGACTCACCGCTTGAGAGACTGTTAACAGTGAGTCAGTTCCTTAGAACCCAATTGCTTTGCCTCTTGTTCACCATATACCCCAGAGCAAGGTTTCCCCTGTCTACCTCAGTGTCCCCATCCTGACAGTGAGTTATCAGGCTCCGGTTCCTTCTGAATAGCACTACAGTTTGTCATGGAGGATGACAATGGATGGAGACAGAAAGGGGCTCCTTGGGATCCTGGGGGATATCCCAGGGCCCAGAGGAAAGGCCAAGGTTGGGAGCTGCTACAAGAGGGTGGCAGGTAGGGGGCCCAGACTCACCCAATGACGTAGACCAGAACCACAAACTGGATCAGGCGGAAGACGACGCCCACCTTCTTGTTGCGCACGAGCACCATTCGGGGAGTGTCGTACTCAAAGAAGAAAGCAGACAGCTCATCCTGGAGCCGCTGTGCCATGGTGGGCCAGGCTGGGGGCTGAGAACTGAGCGCCGTGCACAACCTTTGCTCTTGAGGTGAGGAGCCGCGTCAATGCTCACGTCTACAGTGGCGTTTCTAGGGGTTTCCAGCTCCCTTAGGAAGGGTAGAGCAGGGCAGCTTGGGGCCAGAGGTCAGAAGTCAGGGGCTAGTTGGAGGCATTTGGATTGAGAAGGAGAATCCTTGGGTGGTCAGAGCCGCTCTTGGCCCCTGGCAGGCAATGGACTGTGGGCCAGCCCTGTCTGTGGACAAATAAATTCCCAAAGATGGACGGGGGCGGGGCTGGTGGGGCCACCCAGGCCCAGCCCCACTGCCCCTCCTGGCTCCGCCTCGGCCCTGCTGAGGCTCCGGAAACAGAAGCTGTTGGCAGGAAACCACAGGCCACTCGTCACAAGGCAAAGATAAAGCTGTCAGCCCCCAACGAACCTAAAAGAACAGAACAGGGCCAAGGGCTTAGGTGGAGTGGCCTCAGGCTGAAGCCCTTCCCAAACCAGGGACCTATCCCCAGATCCAAACATCCTTCCCACTCTACCTGTGCCCCCAGGTGGGGAGTTCAGTCCCTGAGAGGTTTGAGGCCAGGAGAGCAGAGGAGGAAGTGGGGCAGTTCTCGTCCAGCTACCTGATATTTCCAGAGCTTGTGACAGGAGCCCCACCTGTGTCCTTGTAGACCACCTTCCATCCACCTGTCTGAGTCCAAGCCTGGCCTGTGCCCAATCAACCTTAGCATTGGGCTGGCATCTCTATAGCTCACCTCTCCTCGCCCAACACCTGTTCTGTCCTGTCCTGTCCTAGCCACACCTCCACCTCCCTGAAACAAGCAGAGGGAGACAAGAGCCCAGAAGAGTCAAGGGCCATATCTGTTACACATTGCCACTGGGCTCCCTCCGATGCAACCGGGAAAGCCTAATAGCAGATGGCCTTGGTTAATATCCTTGGCTTTGCCACTAGCTGCCGGTGAGGGCTTGGGTAATTTGCCTCACCTGTCTGAGCCTGTGTTCTTATCTGTGAAATGGGGATGATAATGGATTTCCTTCATAGGTAGAGGCCCCAGCAAGGTGGGTCCCAACAATGTTGAGGACAGAAAAACCAGAGGCCACTATTGATCTTGGGGTACAGCCCCTCTGCATCCCTGTCTTCAACCCCAGCTCAGGGCAGGAATGCAAAGGCCCAGGGGAATGGGGTGGGGCAGAGGTCGGAATTTTCGCTTTTGGAGCCCTTAGAGCCAAAGGCCTCCTCCAACCCCATGCCTTTGTTCTGCAGATGAAGAAATGAGCTCAGAGAAGAGACAAGAATTGCCCAAGCTCACCCTGGGCATTACCAGAAGCTTCAGCTTGCAGCAGGAAGGCCTTGCTGGCTGGCCCTCACACCAGGCCAGGTGTCCTTGGGACTTCCTCTAGAGGTGGGAGGTGGAGGCTGGGTGTCCCCGGGGTGTGGGGCAGTCCCCTGCAGTCCAAACTGCCTTGCCCTGAGGGCTGATAAGAGTCTTCTTCCTGGCAGGCCTTCAGCTGGGAAATTCCTCCAGGCAGGGAACCAGGTTCGAGGGCTGGAAATCCCAGCTGTACAGGAGCAGAGCTGCTCTCTGGACAGCAAGGGCCCCCAGAGAGGGCAGGCACCTGGCCACTTCCAGTAGCCTGGGTCAATCCCCCCTTTTCAGACAGATCAGCCTCACCAATTTCAGACTCGACTGTGTCCAATGCCACCTTCAAGCGGGGCAGGCCAGAACCACGTCCTGGGATTTTCTAAGGAAACCATCCAGAGCTGCTGGGAGCCAGACCTAAGGGGGTCGCGTCCCCTTGGCCTGGTCTTGATCCCAAACGGACCTATTCTCTTTCCAGCTGATCCCCTGGCTCTTGGAATAGCAGGACCCAGGACATGAATTGCTTGTAATGAATTGTGGATGCTCGCATTATCTGAGCCATATTTGTGTCCCACTCCACCCATGATTCCTGGATATTAAGGAGGGCAGCCGGCACTTAGGTGAGGCGGGGAGGAGGGGGCAAAGGAAGTCAGGCAGTCATTCTCCAATCTGTATCTTCCTTTTTGATCCCATCACCATGACCTCCTCCACCTCCTCCTCCTTCACCCCTCTCTCCCGATCCAAGGAGCCAACCTTGCTGACAGACAGATGGACCGATGGACAGAGGGCTTCCTTTGCCTGGCTAAATTTTGGGGCCAGTGCCGTGCAGTGGGGGCCTGTGCTCATCCTGGGGGCCAGCCCAGGCCTTCAGGGGATTCGGCACAAGGCTCCAATGGGTCTCCTTAGCTACTTGGACACCCTTGCTTGGAGCACACACATGTGCTCCTGTTGGAGCCTCAGTTCTGACCCTGACATTCAGAAAACAGACTGTCATGGAGGATTCTTTCGCTTGGCATTGTCACATCCAGACCACGACCCAAAGAAAAAGAAGTAAAAGCAATTACATTTCTCTTCCCAAATCTCTTTTTTGGCTAATAATTTTGCCAGAGTAAGACAGGCAACTGATAGGATCAATGCATCTTTTACCGGTTCTAAAGTACATCTTTCCCTCCAGGACTATGTTTTCCCGCCCTTGCCCCAACTCCAGCATCCCCAGGGACGGACACCTGTGATTATTCTGGGCGTTGTGGGGCACAGGGGTGGGCAGGGCAGGGGCCAGAGTTTACAGAGGACATGGTGCTTTCACACCCCACAGATTTTCTTTAAAACAGCCCTGTGAAAAAAAATAAATAAATAAAAAATAAAACAGCCCTGTGATGTAGGTACTGAAAACCCCCATTTTACAGATAAGGAAACTGAGGCTCTAGAAATTGAATGCCTTGCCCAAGTAGCTCCCATGTCTGTTAATGGCTGGAAAGGAGGCTCCCCAAAGTCTGAGAGCTTGGCCCAGAGCCCACCCCAAGACTCCAGGTCTTGAGAGCTGCCAGACCTGCCTTATAAGCCCAAAGGCCAAGTGGCTGGCTGTGGTACGGGGCCAGACCTTGTAGGGAGACAAGGCAGTGCTGCCAAGCCCTCAGCCCCAGAACAGCCTCCTCTGCCTTGCTAAATTTAGCAGCTCCATGGAGTGTAGAGGGGGCCTGTGTCCATCCTGGAGGCCAGCCCAGGCCTCAAGGGGGTCAGCACAGTTTCCAATGGGTCCCTCAATGGGTCCCCTTAGCCATTCAGGGTCCCAAGGTTGCAGGGATGACACCTCTGCTTGAAGAGTCCAGGCCAATCCCCGACACTGGGCCTTCAGTGTCCCGGGGCTCACTCAACGCCACTCAACTCCTTAGATGCTGGCCAGAACAGGGCCCTGGGCCAGCGTAACAGAGATGGTCAAAGGGAGGTTGTAGGGGCAGGCATTTATGGGGAGGCCACAGCAAGAATCCTCATGGTTGGCTTCTCCCAGACCTTGCACTACTTCTCTGGCCTCTTCGACCCTCCCCAGCTATGGGCCATGACCTGGTTAGAGCCCCTTCTCCATGGCATCTGAGACATCACAACCCCCTGGTTCTCCTTGGTCCTTTTGGGTCATTTCCTCTTGGTCCCCATCCCCTTCCTGCTCCTGGAATGTGGGCACTCCTTGGGCTGACCTAGGTCCCTGCCCCTCAAACACTGAGCGCCCCTTGGGAGGCTTGTCTCCTTGCCTCCTGATGTTGCTGAAACTTCTACACCCACATGCCCACCCACCTCCTCGGACTCCTACCTCTTTCTTTTCTTCTAAATCAAACTATATTGAGGTGTAATTGACATACAATAAAATGTACCCATTTTAGGCACAGGTTTGAAGAGTTTTGACAACTGCATGTAACCCCACCCCCACCCGTCATCTGACACCCTAGAATGTTCCCTCCAGTTCTTTTGCTGTCAATCTTTCCCTAACCCCCAGGCAATCACTGGTCTGTTTTGTCAGTAGATTTGTTTTGCTTTTTCTAGAACTTCATGGAGGTGGAATTGCACAGTATGAGCCTCTTTCACTCAGCACAAGGGTTTCAAGCTTCATCCGTGCTGTTGCATATATGAAAAGTTTGCTCCTTCTTTTCACTGAGAAGTATTCTGTTGTATGGACATACCACAGCTTGTTGTCCTTCCCCTACTTTTTTTTTTTTTTAATGTTTTATTTATTTCTAGGAGAGAGAGAGACAGCGTGAGAAGGGGAGGGTCAGAGAGGGAGTCACAGACTGAAACAGGCTCCAGGCTCTGAGCTGGCAGTCAGCACAGAGCCCGACGCGGGGCTCGGAATTCTGGTTTTATGCTTTTAGACTGTTTTTGTCTTTTGGTTTTTTCTTTTCTTTTCTTCTTTTTCATTTTTTACTTTATTTTTATTTTTGTTATTTGTTTTTCCTCCTTCCTCCTTTTTCTTCCCCTTCTTTTTTTTTTTTTTTTNGGGGCTCGAACCCACGAACCGCGAGATCATGACCTAAGCGAAAGTCGGACGCTTAACCGACTAAGCCACCCAGGAGCCCCTGTCCTTCCCCTACTGATGGTCATTTCGGTTGTTTTCAGTTTGGGGCTATTATGAGTAAAGTTGCCACAGAGAGTTGGGTTCAGTTCTTGGTGTGGACATTAGGTCTTCACTTCCTGATTTTGCCCCTTCATTTCTCCCAGTGTGGCCCCAATGAAGTCTCCCTACCCCTGTAAGGGACGCAGCATGCAGCATGGGGGCCATGGGGAGTACAACATAGGCCGGCCAATGGAGGGGGCAGGGCAAGGCCACGGACATTTTGGCAGCTGCCATCCCCGAGCCAGTGAGAAGTGTGCCAGGGCCTGCCCCGGAATTCCCTCTTGGGTGAGTGGCTGTGAGGTAGGAAACCTCTGTTTACCTTGGCTGCTCCATCCTGACCTGTCAGGCTCCATGCTGTGGGCTGGCAAGGCTGGATTTGTGCAGGCCTGGGTGGGGACAAACGTGAGGCTGGCCTGGCTGTGACCTCCAGCAGCTGATGGGAGTGCAGGAACGGCCCTGTCTCCTAGGCAAGTCCCCCCTCCCCCCCAGACCATCTTAGCTCCATGCTCTGCTTATACACCAGGAGGAAGCCACCTACATAGTCAGGCTCTCAGGGAGCCTTGGGGGTCTTTTATCTGTAAAATGGAGCCCTAACCCCTGCTTGACCCACCTCAAGGAGCTGGCTGGGCACCCAGGGAGATGCAGAGTAGGGAAAGGTTTTGGGATCTGAGAGGTCTTCCTGATGGACCATGCAGAAGGAGGAATCCTGCCCATCCTTGGCCCCAGCTGTGAGCTATGCACCAGGTCTCACCCTTCCCCAAATAAAATCTAGGAGCTCCTAAGGGAGTGTTCTATCTCTTCCAGTCACGGCTGGCTTAATGGATGTGGGCTCTGTGCAGGAGCCCATGATCAGAAAGGCCCTGCCCTTGGTTTTAATGCTCTGCTGTCACTATTATGAAACTCTTAATTTTTAAACAAAGGGCTCTGCATTTTCATTTTGTAAGCAGCTGAAAATTTCCATAGTCAGTCCTGTCTCTGGCTCTGTGGGTGCAGACTGATTTCCCTTCCCAAGGCAGCTGGGCAAAGGATTAGATACAGAAACTTCATGAATGAATCTTCCTACAGAGAAAGGAAATAAGGGAGATAGGGGCGCACAGCTATCCCTTTCACAGAAGGCAGGGCCACGTGGGTGAGTCAGGAGTTAATATCAAGCAGCCTCTCAAAGGCTCTTGGACAATGTGAGCTGAAGGAAGTCTTGGGGAGGTGCCTTTGAGCTGGGCTTAGGAGGGAAAGAAATTGAAGGCATTCTGGGGTTCAAGGAAGACAAGGAAGCAGAGTGAGAAACCTCAGGGAGAGATTCAGGACCCACAGCATGGTCAGGGCTGGACGCCCTGGATATTTAGGTCCCAGGCCTAGCCCTGCCCAAGACCAAATCATGAGCCCCTCCCAGCCTGTTTCCTCACTGATGACATGTGATTTTTAACATGTGCAAAGGACTCTGAACACAGGCACCAACTATCAAGTACTGTCCCTGTGAGGAGCAGAGCTGTGTCTCTGCCATTTGGGAGTGGCTCAGGAAGGCAGTGCCTTGTCTCAGAGGAAGAGGGCAATCCCTCGCCAGCAATGTGGGAACCCCAGACTTTGGCTCTTGTTTCCTGAAGGGAGTTGGGTAGTTTGTGGGAGCCAGGTAGACACAGGGGCGGAGCCGCTCACTAGGAAACCAGATGGGGATGGTCCTCCATTGCCCCAGGCACTCAACCTTTATTTCTCTACCAACTGCATGTTGACAGATGGATTCAGGACCCTGCCACCCTCCCCCACCTCAAGGTCTCCCTTCCCTCCAGCAATACAGAAGCAGAGAATCTCTGTGGGCTAGTGCCCAAGGGAGCCCCACCTAACTGTTTCTCTATTGGCCTCTCCAGAAACTTGGAGAGAGGGATGGAAAGGTGTGGTACAAGGTCAGAGCCTGGTGCCTATTTGTCTGCAAGGCAGGCTAAGGGGGCTTTTTGCTTCTGGGGGACAGGACAGGGATGTGAGTCTTGATTTACATATAAAATAATCACTTGATACACTCTCCAGGAGGGGTGAGGATGTACATTGACCCACTGTTTTCTTCTATGCCTAATTCTGGCCAGAGGGGCAAAAGCTGAATTAAAAGAATATTTATGTCCATCAAACACTCTTTTCCCATCATCTGACATGATCCACATGGGCACAAATTCCTCCAGCAATGATGGAGGGAGAGTAAGTGCTGTTGGGTAACTAGCCATTCTTAGTGACATCCTTTCAGCTCATGGATACGAGGGGTTGGATGTGACGAGTGAGGCCAGGAGTCTGGAGGACTCAGAATCGCCCAGCTGAGCAGACTTTGGGATGGTGGACACAGGGGTGGGCTGAAAGGGCACAGTGATCAGGTACCCAAGGATGTCTGGGGCCGTAGGCACCGGGGATATGTAGGGCAAATCCAGCCTCTGCTTGGCAGACTGGACAGCACCGTGACTCGGCATGTCTCATTTGCTTAGGACAGGGAAATCTCCAGCTGGGAGTGTCCAGAGCTGAGGCAGGCAAGCCAGCTGTCTCCTGGGAAGGGGATCCTTGCCCAGCCCCCCCACCCCACTACCATGTTCCTCTCTGACCCTTCAACCCCTTGCACAAATAAACAGTAAGAGGCTTAACCCTCACGTGCCAACTTTGTGGGAAGAGAACAGAGTGGAGGGGGTGTTATCCGCCCTCTCTGTGCACAGCTGGGCCCAGATGTCCTCCCCTTCACCACCACCACCACCACACACACACACACACACACACACACACACTCCGCCGCCCCACTGACCAGGCAGCAGACGGCACTAAGCGAGAGGTCAGAGCTAGCAAGAACTCCAGGAGTCCTCCATCAGTACAGAAGCACCAGTCACCAAGTAAATGCTCAGCCTCCAAGCAAGGGGGTGCCTGCTCCCAAATGTGTTCATGGCTTCAGGGGTTGAGGGATCGGCTTCCAGCTCCGGCTTCCGGGCAGCTCCCTCCGAGGCGGCTGATCTTGAGCTGGAACTTCAGAGGTGAACCTCCCAGGAGAGTCCCAGAGACACAAATTACACAGCCCCCACACATGTGGAAGCAAGGACAAGGACCCTCGGCAGGGCCCCGTGAGCAAGCGGTGAGCGTGATGGCAGTGTGTGGAGGAGGGGTGGGCGCTAGGGCATCATCAGGCTGAGGTACACATTGGAGACTCCGCTCTGCTCCCGCCACTCACTTCTTGTCCTTTTCTTCTGGAAGAAAAACCCAAGAGAACACTAAGATGTAAGTGTGATGGCACACATCCAGACTTGTTCTGTCGGGCCCCTCCCACCCTCCATTTCCCTCAGGACAGCTGTGTTCTCCCACGGTATCAATCAGGGGACCCCAGTTCCCCTGAGTCTTCTGATGCAGGCCCTCATATTCAGCTGCCGCCCGGGCACACTTCCCTGATGTCCCCAGGCCTCCTTCATTCACTCCACATGTTCTGTCAGCACCCCCAGCCCACTCCAGGGCACTTTTTCCTCTCGCTTTTCAGTTAGGGAACCACTACTTAGCGTGACAAGATCCAGGAACTGGTGGCATTAACTCTTCATTCATCCCAGAGACTCAGGCTTGCTGAGTTTCCCACGTACATCTCTCCAGTTCCTCTCTTCTCCCGCTGTCCCCATGCCTCAAGTCCTCTCAGCCCTGCTCTTAGCCCCCCCTCTTCCCTCACCATCACCTCCCTGCCGCTGGCATCACACTACAAATCCAGCCTGTCATCCCTTTGATGGCTCTCCACGGGCTTCAGAATACAGTGCAAGCCCACCTCATACCCCGGACTCTCCCAGATCAGTTTCTCTAGGCTCTCCTCCCCTCGGTTTGGCCCCTGGGCTTCTGCTGGCAGCTGCTCAGCCACGCCTAGGTGCAGCCAAGAGATGGGGTGAGAGGACCACCCTCTTGCCTACCCCCTACGGATCCACAATTCTCCCCAGGACACATCCCCCATAAATCACAGGGAAGCTTATGAGTATCAGGCCTCAGTAAAACTTCCCTAAAAGGCCACAAAGCTGGCTGGGAATGTGACAGGGTCCCCTCTCTCACCCCCGCCCCATCCGGCTTTAGAAGGCCCAAGGGACTCTGCAGCCACACAGGGCAGAGCTGTCTGGGCTTGCGGCAGGCACACACCAGGCCACCTCTCAAATGTGGCTGCAGGTGCCCAGCCGGAGTCTTTCCTGTGGGCCCCATAGCCACTCCCTACAGTAGGGTACCACCCTTTCAAGGTAAGCTTCACCAGAACCATAGTCAACATCTCAGGTTAACGGTGAAGGGAGAGGTATTGCCCAGAACCAGTTGGCCATCAGCTGGGACTCAGTGTCCCCCCCTAGACCAGCTCACCACAGCTCAGCAGCCTCCCTGCTTTGCTCTTCCCATCTGTCCTCCATGGTTACTCCAGTCCCTTCCATGCTTCTACTCTTCTGTGGCTCCCACTGTCATGAGGATAATGCCCAGGGTCCTTACCGTGGCATTCAAGGCCCTTTCCATGCTCTAGCCTCACTTCTCTACCCTGCGCTCTGAGCCCCAGCCCCGCCTGAGACGCCAAACCATGCTAGCCCAGTCCTTTCCCACCAAGTTCGATCCTCCTGTTTCAAACCTCAGCTTAGGTCCTATCTATTCTAGAAATCACCTTCAACCCTTGCCCAGCAGAGACTGCTCCTTCCCAAGCCCTTCCAAGCTGCCTTATCCTGTTAGAGGCACCCTCCCTCCTCCCAGGCCAGGGATCCTCCACCATCCGCCAGTCAGTCAATGCTCAATGTAGCCTTTTCCCCATTGACTAAGAAATTTTCTCACTTCTAAGTTTTCCCAAGAAAATGTGCTGAACTCCTTAGCAGTTATGGCTGCCAGGGAAGGCTCTCAGGAAAGACAGAGAAACTGCCCGAGCTGCCAATTAGGCCTGACTTCCCAGGTGTTAGTGTGATCAAGGCTGGCCAGCGGAATTCCTGGTAGAACCCCCCCACCCCCACCCCATGCTTCAGCCAGAAATGGGGAAGCCCTGGGCTCCCAAGGGTGGACTTTTAGGTGACAGTCCTATTTTGCCTTCTTCAGCTCCCTAGGAGTGTCCACAGTGGGTGCGTCAGAAAGAACCATACTGGGGGCAAAATGCCTTTTCTAGCTCCCTGCTACCTCACCCATGGGTCCCAATAAGGCCTTGCTTTGGCTGAGCACCTACCTCCACCCTCAGGTGGTGTCTCTAAATGATCTGGTCACACTACGGACAGACCTGTGGTGGGCCAGCTTCTCCAGAGAGGAGGCCAACTTGTTTTGGCCTCTTTAATAAGATACAATGTTTTCAGTGCCTAGGAGGGCTGGCCAGTGTGAGATAGAAGTCGATTGATCACCTTGGCCCCTACGGAATGACAAGCACTTGATCTATTTATAGCCGCCCCCCCCCCCCGCCCCTCCCGCCAACTCCAGGCTCCCTCCCCTGGGGCCGGGACACATTCCTGCTTGAGATGGCCCTCAAGGACCCAGCTGTTCAGTGCAGGCCTCGGCTATGGCTGGGCCTAATCCAGACCCTCCTTAGCAGTCTGGCCACAGGGCTACCGCCTTGGCTCCAACTCCCAGGAATAGGGAGTTTCTCACCCCTGCTTTTTCCCTTTCCAAGCAGCTCTGGCAGCGAGAAGATGGCGCCTCCCTCGCCCCAGGGAGGTTAGAATCAGTCACCCTCCCCGGCTCCTCCACCAGCAGAGGCTGGCAGCTGGATGCCGTGCCCCAGCCCACCCAGCTACACACTGCCTCCACCTGTGACCCTGCCATTTGTCCTCCATTACTGGATAAAGGCAGACCCAGAGCTGTGAGCTGAGAAACAGAGAACGCCCTCTTCCACCCTCCTGTGAGGTTAACACCAAAGAGGCCAGTCCAGTGTGGTCTGCGGTCCTGGAGGTGGTCAGTGGTGCCCACCCCATGCCTGGGAGACTGGCCTGGGAATGCTGGAATTAGGACAGGCTGGGTTCAGAGAAGTCGGGAGGCCAGCACCGAGAAGGGCACACTGGGCCTGGCCATGCAGCGTTGATGGAAAGTGACGAGGGGGAGGCAGCATGGCCCTGAGCAGCGCTCCTGCCGGCTGGGCAGTGAGTCCAGGGCTCTGGCCCTTATAGCACAAGACCCTGCGGGTACCACGAGTCATAGCCACCAGAGCAGAGCCCCTTCTTGTCCCCTACTTGGTGATCCGAGACTACTTCTTTCTCTGTATGGACAGGGAGGCTGAAGCTGGCACCAGCCCCTTGCCGCCTGGGAGGAGAGGCAGGCAGGGAGGAGGTGGGTAGGGAAGCAGGCTAGAGGCAAGCAGGGTGGGAAGGGTCTGGGGCTTCCGACTCACCATCCACGTGGTGCCGGGACAGGTACTTGAGGGCCTCATCAAGCAGGATGACAGGCAGAGATATCTGGAGCACCACTACCCACTGGCGCCCACTCAGGGGGGTCACCTGGAAAATAAGCTGGGGGGTGGGGAGGTTTGGTTAAGGGAAGGACCTCTCGTGTCCCCGCGATCCACCTGCCTCACACACCGGGGCTACAGTGGACTCGTCACGAGCAAGACCAAGAGGCTCCTTGAGGTCCCACCTCCAGATCTTTGTCCACTGTTTCCTCTGCCAGAAGTGCCCTCCCCTGCCCTTACCCAAGGGCCAAACCCTGTTGGTCCTGTTGAAGTGGGGGAAGAGCACAGTGGTTCTCCTGGCCTGGCCCCAGAACATTGCCCAGAACACGAAGTCTGGTCTCCACCTCCTCTGCCCCCCAAGTCTGAGGGCTCCGGAAGTACAGGCTGTGTCCACCAAGCACCTTCAGATCTCCCCACTCCCAGTCCTTCAGGCCTTCCATAGCAAGAGGGCCCAGAGAGGCCGAGCGACCCACCCAGGGCCAGAAACGTTACAGGAAGGTTCGGACCCTGTCACAGAAGGGGACTGGAGCAGGGCAGAAACTCACGGGCAGGGGTGGCACCAGCAGGATGAAGAAATGCAGGGCCATGGACATGACCACGGCTCCCAGCAGCCAAGGGTTCAGCCAGGGTGGCATCCGCAGCAACGACTGGTTCTCCGAGACGCTGCCAAGGGTACAGAGTACTCACCTCGGGCCAGGAGGGGAACAGGCCCCACAGTGGGCACCTGCACACCCATGTGGAGGTACAGGGAGTGGCCTGAGCCTCGGCATTTTCCTAACTGGACCCGCAGGCTGGGGTGCTTCAGGGAGGCCAGTACAACTGGGAGGGATGTGTCACAGTAGTCTGCTCAGTCCCCCAGCAGCCTGTCCTTGGTGCCTGAACCTCCTTTCTCTGTCCCTCAGACCCAATCTTGGCCCCTCCATTTCTTTAGGCCCCAATCTTGGCCCTCATTGTTCCCTGGATCTAAATCCTGGCCCCACTCATGCTCAAAACCTTCTTCTGGAGTCCTCTGACCCTCAGGCCCCAGTCCTGAACCTCCTGATTCTCAGACCACAGTCGTGGACATCTCTGACCCCAGTTCTGGGCCCTGACGGACCTTCAGTGCCCACACTTAGGCCTTACCCCCATCCCTCAACCCCAGCTCCAAGCCCCTCAGGCCAGCCCACCTGTTGAGTGCATTGCACATTTCAATGGTCACCAGCACAGACAAGGCCATGGTTGTCGGGAAGCGTGACTCGAAGACCTCGCAGTCAATGTCGGCAAAGAGAGGGTTGTCCTTGGAGCACTTCAGGAAGTTCCTCTGAGGGCACCAAGGTGGGGTTGGGTGGGGTTGGGAGAACAGTGGTCAGGGGAGGGGCCAGTGTGTGGGAAAAGGGAAGCCTCATTCTATCCTCAGCCTATATCTGAGGACATAACAGAACCAGTGGGCTAAGTGCTGCTCAAGGAGGGGTACCCACCCAGGATGGGGTCAGAGGGGCTACATCGTGCCAGAGAAAGCACAGCTAGCATTAGAATGGGGAAGACAGCAGAGGGCCCTGGAATCAGAGGGAGGATGCAGGCTTTACCCTGAAGGTGTATGGGGAGCCCTGAATAGTGGGGGTACAGGAGTGGGGGTGGCAATTACCTGAGACTGCAGAATAAGTAAATGCATATGAGAACCAATCAGCCAAATTGTATGAATAGAATTCACCTTCAGCGGGTAGACAAATGCTGCATGTACCCCTAGTCACCATTAAATAAGATTCCATTCACCTCTCCCTCCATTTCTGCCACTGAAATTGACCTCTACCAGACTCGCCTTTTGCTTACCACACAGATTAATGAATTATAGGTGCAGGCTTCCTACACGGCTTCTTCAGAATTAAGAAGAAGCTCTTAGGGCTGGTTAAGGGAAGTGGCTGTTTTCTTCCTCCAGTCCCAGGGGAGAGTTTTCTTCCTGTTCATAAACTTTGCTCGCAGATTCTACTATGATAAGACACTGAGCTGAGGCCATGTGTGAGAACTTCTGGCTTGTTCTCTTCCGCATTACTGGGATGAGCGTGAATGTCCATAACTGTTAAACAGCTCCCTTCTCCAATAATATAAATTTGTTCCCTGGACTCTCTGAGCACAGAGATCTTTTAAGCTAAAGGTTTAGAAACTGGATCCACATGCTGTAAAAATAACCCTCAAAGGGAAGCCTGTAAAATGACAGGCTGTTTGAGCTCTGAGCTCCTGTCCAGTAAATACATCACTGGTTTCCCATGCTACATTAATATGGATAAGGTGACTCTCAGCCAGAAGGGGCCGCTAGAACTTTTCTTTTCTCTCACATGCAGGATAAAAAATTATAAAAGCCTATGGCTCGGCCAGATTTCTTATTTTAACAAAGAGATGGAGGGTCTTATCTCATTAAAGTTAGCAGGGGGATTTTCTCACCAAAGCAAGCTCCAGTATTTGGGACAAATGCATGGTTTTATTTGGCACTGATCATAGACCAGAAAAAATGTCATAAAGTGGGATCCCACCCAGAGAACAAGACCAAATGCCCCTGCCTGTTAAGCCACTGAGGTCAGACCCCACTTTTCTAGATCCTAATGGCCGGTGCATACATGTGCATACAAATACATACACTCCTCCCACTCAGGCACGTGCATGCCTAGATCCTTATGCATATGCAGAGGAAAAAAAACAAAAAGGATTATATCAAGAGGTTTCAATGGATAAATGCCCTGCCCAGTTTAAACCTTCTGGGTTTTACCAGTGATCCTCTGCCACACACATACATTATGTCCCAGGTCCTAGGTCACTGAGTAGAAGGTACTCAGGGCTGGAACATCTGTCTCCTAGGTTCATCGTGAGCCTTGTGGTTGGGAGGGGGCAGTGCTGTTTCTTTGGGCAAAGCCACTGTTCTGCCTCCTCCTTCCCTTTGGGTCTCTGGCTATTTCCTATTTACCTTATCCTGCAAGGCCTCCTCTGTGTTTCATTAACTTGACTAATATGTACGTGGCTCTCACTATGTGCCAGATGTTGGTCTCCGCAATTTACAAGTATTGACTCAGTTAATCATCCCTGATAGCTTTATGAGGCTGAGGCAGGTTCTTTTATTATCTATTCTGTAAATGAGGAAACTAATGGAGAAATACAGTAGCATATCCGAAGTCACACAGCTAGTGTGTGGTAGGACTAGGGTTTGGGCCCCAGGCAGCCTGGATCCAGGCTCCATGCTCTGCGCTCTCTGCCATTCTGCTGCCTTTTGACATGTTTCCTTCAGGAACCAAGGTGGGGTGGGGGGTGGCTCTAGGCAGCTCTGCTGGAATTCCAACAACTGAAGCTGACAGTTCTGCCTTATGTCTGACCTTTGACAACCTCCAAGTCTCACAGCCACCTGCATTCTCTCCCAAAGCACTTTTCACCATAAAATGTGACTGCCCACTTCCACATTCTTCCCAGTTCTTAGCAGAGACTTTGTCTGCTTGATCACTCCTAATTTGTGCCTGGCATGCAGTCGGTGCTTAATAGCCATTTCTTGACCAGATAGATAAATGAGAAATGGAATGACCTAAGGACAGTTGAGAAGGTGGTGCCAAGGGGACCAGTGACTAATTAGTAGTGGGTGTGGGGTATGTGCCTACCATGACCCCTGGCTGTCTGGCGGCATGGCTGACCAGGGAGGCAGTAGAACTGAGATGGGGATGAAGGAAAGGTATCATTGGGGGAAGGGTGATAGATCTGATTTTGGGTGCAATGGGCGTGTGGGACATCCCAGAGAGGCTATCCAGCTGGAATTTTGGGACTAGGCTCAGAAGACACATTGGGACAGTGCAATGGGTGTGTGTGTTTGAGAGGGGGCGGGTCTTGGGTGATGTGAGATTAAAGGAGGTTAATTGAGAAAGTGCTGGAAGAAGGGAGCAGCAGGATGGTGAGCGCGGCCCCGCTCTGTGCCTTGCTGTTCCCACAGGAGCTAAATGAGAAGAGGTGCCTGAGCCTTCTGTCCAGGGCTAGGGGGGCCCGGCCTTTGGGATGAGATCCTGGGTCTATGCTCTGCACTGCTGCCTGAAAGAAGAACCCATGAGCTTCAGGGCCGGTGGGTACAAGGGAAGCATCCCTGAGCTCACTGTACCTAGATGTGAACACCGAGAATGCCTGAAATCACAGAGCCTCCCCAGGGAGGATGGGGCAATGAGTCCAGTCCCTCTTTTGAGCTCTTCTATGTACAAGAAGGTAACAGAGACAGATACTCTCAAAGGAAGAAGATCCCAAGTCCCTGCAGCTCTCAGCATTACACGAGAATTCCAAACCTGGCTTCGCCAGATTCTCTGTGAAGGTTCTTTCAAGCAAAGGAGGTGGCCAGACAGGGGGACAGATTGACAGACAGAAGCTGAGAGGTCTCCTTGCATGCTGCCAGCTGTGCTGAGCTAAGGCAGTCCTGTGGCGGGAATGTACCAGCAAGGCGACTTCAAGAGGTCAGTGGATCCCTTTCTCAAGAAGAATGTTGCTATGGGGGGGCGGGGAGGTAGAGCCTGGCAGATTCTTCCCTTCATTCTTAATCTCCTTATTTAAAAAAATTTTTGGGGGGCGCCTGGGTGGCTTTGTCGGTTAAGCGTCCGACTTTCGCTTAGGTCATGATCTCTCGGTTCGTGGGTTCGAGCCCCGCGTCGGGCTCTGTGCTGACTGCCAGCTCAGAGCCTGGAGCCTGTTTCAGTCTGTGACTCCCTCTCTCTCTGACCCTCCCCTGCTCACGCTGTCTCTCTCTCTCTCTCTCCTAGAAATAAATTTAAAAAAAAAAAACATTAAAAATTTTTTTTTTAGTATTTATTTATTTTTGAAAGAGAACGAGTCAGAGCATGGGGCAGGGGGAGACAGAGAGAGAGGGAGACACAGAATCTGAAACAGGCTCCAGGCTCTGAGCTGTCAGCACAGAGCCCGACGCGGGGCTCGAACCCACAAACCGAGAGATCATGACCTGATCCGAAGTCGGACGTTTAACCAACTGAGCCACCTAGGTGCCCCTCTTAATCTCCTTATTGACCCTTCACCTGGAGTTCTACATTTAAGGGGTCATATCTCTGAACCCTCAATGTTCTGGAGGTTCTGTGATAAAGGTAAGATATTTCTGGACAGTTATGCCCCTTGGTAGCCCCCTAACCAAATGATTGGGAGAACCAGTAACCACTTCTCTGGCTCTGGGGCTGGGCTGCTATCTCTAGGTTTCCAGTGGCTTCTGAACTTGCTCCTTAGGTGGTGGATGTCCATGTATGTGTACGGGAGTAGGGAGGGACAGCCATTGGCCAACCACAGAGTTCCAGATCCCTTTCCCCTGGAGCTCCAACAACTTGGGCAGTGAGTTCTACCTCAGAAATAACCCCAACAGAGTCCCTGGCCATCCTTGCTTACCAGCTGGTAGAAGGTGACGTGAGGTCCCTCGGCATCATATAGGAACCACCAGGTGGCGGCAGCCACCGTGGCCAGGCCTACGTACACTGCAAGGAGGGCAGGAGGAAGCTGGCTATAGTGGATAGCTGTGGTTTTCTGGCATCCATTTCCCCTTCCTAAAAATCCCCTGAGTCCTGGTCAGGGAACCACCCTCTCCCTCTCTGAGCCATGTAGTTCGCAGCACCTACCCTCAGTGACGGTGGTGGGCCCTGATTGGCAATTATTATCTGCCACCCCCCTGGCCGTGGTGACTGGCTAGGAGATATGCAGGTGGCCCAATGTGGGACAAGAATGGGCCTGAGACTCTGATCATATGACTGAGGGGTAGGTCTCCCTTCTGCCGTACTGGGGGTTGTAAGAGAGTAGACGTGAGGGCTACAGCTGCAGCAGCCATCCTTCCATCCCAAGGGGCACCTGCCCGCGAATGGAGCTGAGGCAGAGCCAAAATATGCTAGTGATACTGACACCTGGATCCAGCCACACCTGAGGAATGCTCTACTATTTTCCATTAGATGAGACCACAGATCTTCCTTTGCATAAGCCAGGCTGTACTGCCTGCAGTTTGCAAGGATCCCTGATAGAAGCTCTCAAGAAGCTCCTGGAACCCCACAGAGGGCTGGGGCCCCACTCACCTCCAATAGCCAGATATCGAAAAAAGAGCCAGCCACTGATGAGGGCCTCACGAGGGTTTCGAGGCAGCTTCTCCATGATGTCCAGGTCTGGTGGGTTGAAACCCAGGGCTGTGGCAGGCAAGCCATCTGTCACCAGGTTCACCCAGAGCAGCTGCACAGGGATCAGAGCTTCTGGCAGGCCCAGAATTGCCGTGAGGAAGATGCTGGAACCAGAGTCACAGGCTCTAGTCCCCAGCAACTGGAGAGTCCAGCTCCTACTCATACTCTAGTCCGAAAGGCTCACCTACTGTCTCCACAGGAGCTTTGCTAGTTCTTATGTGTGTGCACGAGTGAGACTTGCATATCCATGGCCCTGCTTCACACTGGCCCACTCATGCCTCCTAACCTCAGCTCTGGAGCCTGGATGGTTCTGCTCTTTAGGCCCCTCATGTTTAGGCCGTAACTCCTGTCTAGGGCGTGCATACATGTGGACAACGCATGCCTGAGCACACACACGTCTGTTTACAGACAGAAGAAAAAACGGCACGGGCCACACAATCACACAAACACAAGCAAACACCTATATGCTTGCCCAGACGAGCAGAGATGGCAGAAGTCATGTGTCCAGGCAAACATGTGCTCACTATCCCCACAGGCATCTCACATGTGAACCTAAATGTGTACAACTTAGATGCTGGCATAGATCCTCCATGCTTCTGCTTAAGCCTCAAGATGCACAAGAGCACACATGCACATGGCTACACACGCCTTACACTCAGGTTTACACACTACATTTGCATACAACTGTGTACACACACTCACATGCACATGTGAACACATTACTGCCCCAAAGTTGGGTCAGTTCTCCCGTCCTGGAAACTGAATGTGGGGGTTATGGCTAGAGGGATGACAAGGACATTTTAGGCACCTCCTTGGGGGCTGGGGTGTACCAAGGCCTCTGGAGCAATGATGAGGCCCTGCCCTCCTTGAGGTGAGGTCCCAGAAGGCCACCGCCAGGGCAGGGCATGTGTCCCTCCATCCCTAGAGCTCCATCCCAGGAACAGGCATTTCCCTTAGTGACTGAGAGCTAGCCCAGAGGGCTGGGAACAGGAAATGGACGGCCTCACCAGACAACCTCGCCGACATTGGAAGAGATGAGGTAGCGGATGAATTGCTTCATGTTGTTGTAGATGGCCCGGCCCTCCTCCACTGCAGCCACAATTGAGGCAAAGTTGTCATCTGACAGCACCATCTCGGCTGCTGACTTGGCCACAGCTGTGCCAGAGCCCATGGCAATGCCAATCTCTGCTTTCTTCAGAGCCGGGGCATCATTCACGCCGTCTCCAGTCTAGGGGCCAAGGGAGGTAGGACCATGCCTGAGAAACTTCTCTTCCACCTCCTTGGTTCCCCTCAACTAAACCTATCCCCAAGCTCAGGGCATGTCCCCAAGGAAGCAGACAGATGAACAAAACAAATGGTGAGGTTGAGAACGAGCTTAGATATTGGGCTGGGGATGAGGCCGACGGGGAAGGCAAGGGTTGCAGACAAGTACAAATTTGAAAAGAAGATCAATTCTAAGGCCAGAGAAGATGGTGAGGTGGACTTGGGGATGAGAGTGGGTCACTGATGAGGGTGGAGATGAAATTCAGGTTGGATGTGGTATAAAATATGAAACTGAGGTTAGGGGCAAAGTTAAGGTTAAGTCAGGGATGAGGTCAAGGTTGTGGCCCAGGTAAAGGATCAGGTAGGTGTTACAGTTAAGGTAAAGGTTAGAACCAAGGTGAAGGTCAGGGTCAACAGTGGACTCAGGGTCAAAATTAAAAACTAGACAAAGGTAAAGGTCAAGTGAAAGTCAAAGGCCAAATCCAGGTTATAGCCCATATCAGGAGTGATGTAACAGACAAGGTTGGAGTTGCAATCAAGGTGAAGATTAGAGGCTAAATAAAGTTGAGGTCTACAGAAAGTATTGGGGGAAGTCAAGGTCAATGTCAAAGATCAGGTCAGGGTGCATGTGAAGGTCGCTGCCCATATTACGGTTGAGATCAAAGTAAAAATCAGATTTAGATGGTCAAATTCAAGGTCAGTGAGTAGGTCAACATGAAGGTCAAAAATAAAGTCAAGACCCAACTTACAATTGTAGTCAAGTCAAGATTGGTGCCCAGCTCAGTATCAAGGTCAAGACTGGATGACAAGTCAGCATTAAAGTAAAGGTAAAGAACTGGGGAATGGAGGTCAACAGAGACCAGGTCAGGGGTGAGACTGGGCTCACGAGTTAGGTGAGTGTTGATGAACAGGCCAGTAATCAAGAAGGAGACAAAACAAAATGTCCATTGAAAGGTGAATGGATAAATAAACTGAGGTTATATTCACAGTGGAATGCTACTCACGGATAAAAAAAAAAAAAAAAAAGCAATCGTCTACTGATACCCAAATCCACAAGGATAAATTTCCAAAGAAAGAAGCCTGACACAAGAGTCCGTACTGTATGATTCCACTCCTATGAAACTGTAGGACAGACAATCTGTGGTGGAAAAATGGCCTGTTGTGGGAGAGGGTCCTGACAGGGAAGGTGCATGAGGGAACTTCGTGTCTCCAAGGTAATGTTCCTTCTCCTGATAAGGTTTTGGATGACACCCAAAGGTGTGTCCGCATTTATCAAAACATATCAAATGAAGGATATGCATAAGACTTGTGCATTTCATTGCATATAAGTTTTACCTCAAAAAGGAAAAAAAATAGAACCACAAAGAAATGCTGCTCTCTAGATACAGTATGCATTCTAAGTTACATGCGGGTGAAGTGCACTGATACCTGTAGTTTACTTGGAAATTTACTAAAGAAAAGCTGGATTAAGGATGGATAGATGGATAGGTATGTGCAAAGCAAATATAACAGAATGTTCCTTGTGGAATCTAGATCATGGATTTTATAGGTATTTACTAAAAAACTAATTTCTTTTTGTGCTTGAGATTTTGTATAAAATGCTGGGAAAAAAAAAAAAAGAATGAAGCGGGGCCGATGCTGAACGCGTAGCTCTTTCCAAGCTCTATGGATGGTGACCCCTCCCCCAATTCCTCATCACCTCCACAAGGCTCTCGTCCTGTGGACTCACCATGGCAGTGATCTCATTGAAGGACTGTAGGTTCTCTACGATTCGAGACTTGTGTGCAGGTTCCACACGGGCGAAGCAGCATGCCGTGCGGCAGGCCTGGCGCTGCTGCTCGGGGCTGAGGTCATCAAATTCGCGCCCTGTGTAGGCCTTGCCCACCACATCCTCTGTGTCCTTGAAGATGCCAAGCCGGCGGCAAATGGCCACAGCTGTGCCTTTGTTGTCCCCTGTGATCATGACCACGCGGATGCCAGCCTGGTGGCAGCGTTCGATGCAAGCAGCCACCTCGGGCCTTGGAGGGTCCAGCATGCCCACGCAGCCCACAAAGGTCAGGTCCGTCTGTAGGGAGGGTGCAGATGCAAGTGGGGCCTGGGCTCATGCTCCAGCTGCTACCTCCCCAGCCCTGGCAGGGAGACACACGGCTCCTAGCCCCGGGCCCTGCCCCAGCACCTACCTCGTACTGAGCAAACTTGCTGCAGTCATCCAGCTGCATGTCCTCCTTCCTTGGGGGAGCATCCCGAGTGGCCAGTGCCAGGCAACGCAGCGTGTCTGAGCCAGAGCCCCAATCCCGGATCTTGGCCAGGATCTGCTCCCTGGAGGTGGTGTTCAGGGGTACCGTGCGGCTTCCCACTCGGACTGAGCTGCAGCGGTCGATCACACTCTCAGGAGCCCCCTGCATCATGGGATCATGGGGGAGGGGAAAGGTAACTCTGTCAGTGAGGACCCCTCCCTTCCCTCTTGCCCAACAGAGGAAGTTGAGGCTCAGAAAGGGTAAAAAGCAAAAAAAAAAAAAAAAAGAAAGAAAGGGTAAAAGGACATCCAAGGGGACACACAGCAAGGCATGGACCAGAATCCATTCTTTGAAAGCTCAGAGTGGGAACCAAATGAGCCCCACTGGGAGAAACCCAAAAGGAATGGGGGATAGTGGTTGCCCATGGGGTGGCCCCCACCCCCCACCAACCCAAAGTCGAGAAGGTCTGCTACAGCATCCAGGGGCAGGGTGGGAATAGGATTGGCAGCCTTCCTACACACCCTGCCTTCCTGCCAACATGGTGCTTCCGGGATCCCAATACTGTAGGGGTTCAGCAATGGGAGGCGGGCTGAGCCCTGCCTGGGGACCAGAGACACAGCCATGCTGAGGGGTGGTGAGCAGCCCTGGGAATGTGACAGAGGTGACAGGCTCCTCAGTAGCCTTGGGGTCTCACCTTGGGTCACACCCCGGGCCTCAGAATAGCTTCCGAGCCCTTCCTCATGCCTTCTCCCTCTCCCCAAAGGGCACTCCAAATGCTAAGTCTTTGAAGTGGCCGGAGATACCAATATAGAAACCTTTTCATTTCAAAAGGAGTTAAAACTTCCACTTCAGCGTGAAGTTAGGGCTGTGATTCCTACTTCAGGTTGAAAAGCGGTGACAGGCAGTGCTATGGGCAGAAGTCTGGATGGGGACTTCCTTCCCTAGGACTCATGAAGCATCAAAGATGGGCACCAACTACCTCAATGCCCCTCATCAGACGCGAAAGGCTTCCGAGACCTTCCAGCCTGACCCTGCCATTTGGATGGGGAGACTGAGGCCCATGGAGAGCCCGGGTGACCTCACGGTCATGTGGCGAGGCAGCGCCTCTCAGCCCCGAGCTAGGACCCATGGTGAGGGGCAGGCCTTGGTACCTGGACCTGGCTTTATCTCTACCAAGACCAGATCCTGCCCCCAGCACCCCATGGCAGGCTGAGCACCCTCAGTCTGGATTCACTGCTTTGACAGTGGGCCTCACGCCGCCCTTGGTCTCCCACAGCTGCAGTCACTGGCTCTTGAGAGAACTGGAGATCAGATATCCCAGGGACTCCACAGGTTCAGAGGCCCCAGACCAGCCAGGTAGGCCCCACCTTGACAAACATCTTGCTGCTCTGGGCTGCCAGGCCAGGTCGAGTGGGTGTGCAGTACACTGACATGGACTTCCGGTCTCGGGAGAACTCCAAAGTAAACTCCTTCCGCATCAGCTGCTTAATGACCTACGGGGCCCAGGAGGGTCAGGATGTGAGTGGCAGAGCCAGCAAGTCTCACTGCTTTCTTTCCAGCTGCTCAATCCTACGAAGAGCCTCCTGCTCCCTGTGTGACAGTGTCTATCCTCCTCTGACCCTGGCTTGGAAGCCTCCACCCTCATTTCCAGCCTGAGAAACGCCAAACGGTTGCCACTTCCTGATCATGCTGTGCGCTTCCCAACTCTGAATCCTTGCCCGCGCTCAGTCTTTTCCTCTCTTTTCTCCCTGGTCAAGTCTAGTTAGCGTCGGAAGTCCCTCCTCCTCCCAGAAGCCTCCCAAGACCTTGTCCTCCTCTCTTCCTTCTCTAGATGCCCAGAAGCCCCAGCTATGAGCCCTATGGCCAGAGCCCTCACTCTACTCACCGCATTGCAAGCACTGGCTCGTTCCACCTGGGACAGGGCCTCAAGGTTGGTGTCAAACACGTTCATTTTCTCCACCAGGCAAGTCAGGGCCGTCTCTGTGGCCTCTCCCACCTTCTCATATACACCCTTAGCCTGGTGGGGCCCAGAGTACAGGGCGTGAAGAGCAAGAAAGCCTCACCTCCCACTCACTCCCTGACCCCTAGAGCTCCCTTTGCCAGTCACCTTTAACCTCCTTTGCATCAGGCCCGTGGGCCCTTCCCAGCCCAGGTGACGTGAGGTCTGGGTGGCATCGGGCACTGACGCTTCCCTTCCCTTCTGCTCCTCCCCTGACATCAGGGAACATGTATCCTCCCTGCCATCCGCTTGACTTTCTGCATGCTCCTTCTCAGCCTCCTTCCCCAGGTTCTTCTGTATAAACCCTGCCGTCCGGCCTCTGCTTCTTCCCTCCCATCTTCTCTCCCCGAGGCCTCCTACGCTCCCTGCTCCCCCCACCTTTCATGTGCTTGACTTCCAGTGCCCAGCCTGGTGGTGATCTTTCACCTGAACAAGCTGCCGGTTGGACTTGGTTCCTTACGGACCCTCAGAGCATCTCCGCTTCTCCCTACATTTGCCACTCCAGCGACAGTCCCAGCCAGGCCACCAGCCAGGAGTTCTCCTCCCACGCTTTCACCTAACCAGTCACCAAGTCCCAGGATCTTGGGTTCGTAAATCTGTCTCCAACCTATGCCCTCTCCCATTTCCCCGAAGCCCCAGCCAGCATCTCTCTGAGCTGGAGGACCACACAAGACTTCCGGAATCCAGTCTTGCCCTATCTGTTCCATCCTTCTGATAGAAGCTGGATCTTTTGTAAATGCAAATCGGACAGTATCATTCCCCTGCTCAAAACCCTTTGGGACTCTCTACTGTCCTCAGCTTGTAATGGGACCTGACTTGGTGTGGTCAAGTCCTTCCCTCAGGCAGGAGTATCTTCCTGCACGTTCCATCCTTCTCCTCCAGCTGCACTCCAGGACACTCAATGCGTACATCACATCAGGCTGTTATGACCTGTGGGCCTTTTCTGGGCTGTGCCTTCTACTTTAAAGACCCTTCCTAGTCCTGCCTCCCAAATTTCTTCCTCTAGGCACCCTGGCACTACAGTCCCTTACATTACAGTCCCCCAGAGTCCAAGAGCCCTCAGGCACTTGGGGCACTGGTTCTAAAGCCAGTCTGAGGAAGGATTGGGAGTAGGGGTTGTGCAGGGATGGCAGTGCCCCTGGGGAGTGGCACTCCAAAGGGAAAGGCACTGCCAACCCTGGGACTTCTGAGACTCCTAGAGAAGCAGCTGTTCTGGGCACCTGGATGCTAGTGATGTCACGAAAGGGAGCTGGGGCCCACCTCATTGTAATCCAGCGCTGAGTCATTGCACAGGGCACAGATTGTCGCCAGCTCCACCAGACCATCGAACTGCCCACAGCGCACAAGCTGCTCCGCCTGCCTCCTGTGGGACTGGGTCTCAGTACCAGGACATTTGGCCCAGTCCCTGGGAGCCACGCTGCCTCTGATCCCGTCCCCAGGAAGCCCCGCCTGCTGACCACTCTCCGGATTAGCCCGGCCCCCCAGGACACCACGCCCACCAGCTCTCCCTTGCCCATCAGCCCAGCACTCACACTTCGCCCTCCGGGGCATAAGTGGTACCCGAGATGGTGAACTCGTGCAAACGGCAGGAGCTTGCTTGGGCCTCAGCTACCACGAACATCTGGGGAGTACAGAAGCATGCTCAGGCAAGCTCTTACCTCTCTTCTCCTTGGGCAGCCAGTCTGAATAAAGCCTGACACCAGGGTGAACCCAGGTTCACACCTCCCAGGGCAGCCCATTTTCTTGTCTGTTAGCCAGCTCTGCCAGGGAGAGCTCTTGCTTTCTGGCAACCGCCTTGCTGGACATTCCCAAGCCATTGGCCAGCTCAGCACCCAGTAGATGCCCAATAAACGTCCCTTCCTTTGAGCTCTCCTCCCTGCTCCTAGGGGCAGCCCTCCACCCAGCATAGCTCTTGAGAAGTCGTTTCTCAGCTTCCTGTACAGCCTCCACCACTTCCCCACAGTGTGTTTTCCAAATCTTTATTTCAGTTAAGGAACTCTCCATTCAAATGAAATCCTAATAGAGATTTTAAAGGTCAGGGGCCTCAGGATGTAACTTGCTGGTGCCCCTTCTCCTGTGGCAACCTCTGATGGGCTTCAAGGTCTCAGATACAGAGCCTGAGTTTCCCAGTGGGCAGATTACGGAGCAGAGGTGGGAGAAGGGGGATGGGAGAATCTGAGAGGGGTGGGAAACCCACAACCTTCACCATTACCCCACTCACCCCTCTGCCCTGTGGGCCTACTGGAGTCTCAGCCAGAATCCTTGGAGCATGCAGACAGCAGGCCCAGGATCTGGGACTGAGTGCCAGGAAATGAATAATTCCTGCCCTGGCCCTTCCCAGGTCACTGGAGCTGGCATATCTGATGACAGGCGCTGACCGCAGAGTCACAGTGGAGCATGAAACAACCTGGCTCATATGCCAAGGCTGTACTTGACCCTTTCCCATGTACTTTAGGGTTGTCTACCACAGCTTGCAAACCCAAACTGCAGATGAAGAAACTGAGCTTCATACATAGGCAATGACCTGCGACAGTGACACGTGTCCAGCCAGACTTTGCTGCTCTGCCCCATGAACACCTGGATCTGCTCCCCACCGTGGGGCAGCCCACAGGCTCTCTCCTCCATCCAGTGCCAAAGAGCAGTCAGGGGGCAGCCCAAAGAGGGATTCAGCCAGCTGAGCACCACCCAGCAACACCGGCGGGGCCTCCAGCTGGCTCAGCCACTCACCCGGCACACGGACATCTGATTGGTGGTGAGGGTGCCTGTCTTGTCGGAGCAGATGACCGAGGTGCAGCCCAAGGTCTCCACAGAGGGCAGGCTCCGCACAATGGCATTCTTGCGTGCCATGCGCCGTGTGCCCAGAGCCAGGCATGTAGTGATGACAGCTGGGAGGCCTTCAGGGATGGCAGCCACAGCGAGGGCCACAGCAATCTTGAAGTAGTAGACGGCACCACGGAGCCACGAGCCACCATGGGCTGGGTCAGCGAAGTGGCTGATGTTGATGACCCACACGGCCACACAGATCACAGAGATGGCACGGGACAGCTGCCGCCCAAACTCGTCCAGCTTTTGCTGCAGTGGTGTCCGCTCTGGCTCCACTGCCGCCATCTGGCTGCGGATCTTACCCAGCTCTGTGCGCAGGCCTGTGGCCACCGCCACCCCCAGTGCCTTGCCCGATGCGATGTTGGTACCCTGGCCAAGGGACAGACAAGAAGGGCTGCTTAGCACCCCGGTTAGGGCCCAGGACCCCTGACTCCTTCAGGCTGGGGCAAGGTTCTTATCCCTCTATTTGGCTTTTTTCCTCCGTGCACTTAGTGCTCCCAGACTTATGCAGCTATATAGTACCAAGATATCGCTGTCATCCTCATGACAGTGTCAGCTCTGTAAAGGCAAGGACTCGATTCAGCACCTTGTCCCCAGCGCCTAGCACGGGGAAGCACCAGGCCAATATTGACAATATCATCAACCAGCACAGCACAATACCATCCATCAAAATGCGATTCATAAAAGACCAATGTGGCCATGTAGGAGCACCAAAGCCAACTGTGATTCTGGGTAAGTAATCTGTAAGTATTTCCAGAAGAATCCAGAAAAGGAGTTTAAGTCCATCCACTCCCAGGGCGCTGGTAAAACCCTTAAGTCCTGATGTGAAGGCTAGCTAGCCTGGAGCTTCTGTGCCCTCTTTTATAAAATGGTCCAACAAAGATGCTGCTCTGAAGAGGCTAATAACCCAGTACCCCTTCAGACAGGTGCCCCGTGCTGAGGCTGGAGAAACGGTAGGTATCAGGGGCAACCTCCGTGTCTTGTCTCCCATCCTGAGCAATGCAGCAACCACTCTCCCATCCCCCAACTCCACAACTTGCAGGCCCCTGGGCTAAGGAAATGACCTACAGTTAGGCAGAGCAGGCACCTTAGAAAGCTGCTTAGGGACAGCTGCTGATGCTGGAGGCTGCCTTGCAGAGTCCCTCCCCACTTCGAAGCAGCCTGTCCAAGGCTCCCAGGCATCTAGGCAGGCGATTCTTAAGAAGAACTCTGAGTCAATATTGCATTCTCCTTTTCTGATCACTTCTGGGGATGATTTCTACCCTTATTACTTGATGCCCTGGGACATGGCCAAATGGCCTGACCTATCATGGTTTCCGTGTTCAGCCTCTGGCTATTTCTGGGCAGCCTGTAACCATCACTGGTTAAGTACCTCTGGGGCCACAGGGACATATCATTACCGCCATGGCTGAACCCGCCACTCTCGCTGAAAAGAGCCACTGGACCCTGGCATCTTGCCTTAGGGGGTCACTTTTCCCATCTGAGAGATGAACTGTTTCTGCCGTCCTCCACCACTGCGGCACCCATCTTCTCTCTAGAGGAGTCTACACTGAGTGATTATAGGCTAGCTCTGTCCCTCTACAGGCTAAGGCAGGATAAAGCCTACCAGGTAAGAGGAAAAGCTCTGGACTCAGAGTGTCTAAGTCCACAGCCCAGCTCTGCCATTCACTGGATGTGTGACCTTCAGCAGTTTACTTACCTTGTCTGTGCCTGTTTCCTTGCTGGAAACGCGAAGAACAAGAGTACTCATTTCAAAAGCAGTGTGAAGAGTGAATACACATAAGGGGCTTATAACAGTGCCAGGCACACAGCCTTCGGTAAACACGAGCTACTACTACTATAAATTTGTACATATTGTCAGTAATCGATGAGGTTCTTTTTGTAGAGCTTTAGCCAATTCATCTAAATGTTACTGTTTTTATAATCAGTGTCCAAACGAAGGCCCAAGCCATCCCAGGGACTTACAGAGAACAGCATGTTCTTCTTGTCCTGGTTCACAGCTCTGGGATCCAGGATAACGTCTGTGTGTTTGGTCACAGACACGGATTCACCTGGTTGTGGAATGAGAAATAAGAAGCCCTAGGTGAAGACACCCCCATCTGCTGAACTATCCCCTGCTCAGCTCCAGCCTCCAGCCCTTACCTGTCAAGATGGACTGGTCCACTCTCAGGGTGGTGGACTTGATCTCGATGAGGCGGAGGTCAGCGGGCACCTTGTCTCCCACTGTGGGGAGAGGGCTAGCTGAGTGTGGCCTTGGGCACCACCCCCCCAGCAAAGCCAGGAGCCCTGCCAGGAACCAAGGCTCGGGCTGAGCAGAGAGGGCCTGAGCTGTGATCCCTGAAATAGGTGCTGCTCCCTGGCCTACAATCTCCCTATCTGTCCAACAAGGTTTTGGCCAAAGAATTCCAGAAGGATCCAACAGCCACCCCGCTCTGTGTACACGCCAGAAAGATGAGGATCCAGAGAGGGATGGGCTCGCCGGCATCACATAATAAAGAGAGGCCCCCAATGTACCTGCTACCTCCACGATGTCTCCAGGGACAATGTCCCGGGCACGGACCCTCTGCACGCCCTTGCGGTCTGAGCGGATCACCTTACCCATCTCAGGCTCATACTCCTTCAGGGCCTCAATGGCACTCTCAGCGTTGCGTTCCTGCAGAACACGAGGCAGGTAGGTGGTCCATCCCCACTGGCCCTAGCTGGCTGACCCCTTGCAAGGACACCCTTGGGGCCTGGGGTAGACCTAGAAGCAGAAGGACCTGCAGGACTCTAACATGGTCACATCCAGCAGCCGGGACACCCCAGAGTCCAGCCCCCCTCTGCCTCCCACCTGCCATACGCCCACGATGGCATTGGCCACGAGGATCAGAATGATGACCAGGGGCTCCACGAAGGCTGTTGTGGTCTCCTCGCCCTCCTCAAACCAGGCCAGGACCTGCAGAGTGGGGGGTAGTGAGTTGGGGCTACACTGCGCGCCAAGGGTCTGCTCACCGTTTCCTTCACACCCTGGATCTCCTGGCTGCTCTCCTGCTTTGGGAGAGATACCCCCAGGGTGCCCTGGGCTGGGAGGGCTGCTCTGAGGCCCTCAGCTCCTGCACTCAGTGACTGCACTCCATGGCCCACAGTGCACGCAGCCAACCTTCAGGACAAGGGGTGGCTATACAGCTGCCAGCCTGCCCAGCCGTGGTTCTCCGAGCATGACGCCAGACTGACGGCGACAGCAGCATCCGGGAACTTGTTAGAAATGCAAGTCTCAGGGTCCGTCTCAGTCCTCCTGAGTCAGGAACTGTGGGGTGAGGCCCCCACAGTCTATGTGTGAACAAACCCCGGAGATGTCACTGCAGGTCACGCCTGAAGTCCACTGGCCAGAGAGGCATAATTCCAGTCAGGGCCAGGCCTGGAGGCAGAAGGCCCGGGTAAAGTCCCATTCCTGTGGCGTGGCCCGAGTGGGTAATGTCGCTCCCCTCCACGGGTCTCAGTGTGTCCGTCTGTACCGTGGAGGGGTCCCAGCCCCCTTTCGGGTAAGCTGCTGTAGGCCCCTGCAAGGATAGGGTTGTGCTATCTGTAGGAATCCTCAGGTTCCGCAGGCACGGCTGCCAGGAAGGCCACATACAGCCGCCGGGCCACTGCCATGCGCACTCCACGTTACCTACGTGGCCTCCTCCCAGGCACTGCCGGCCACAGGGCCAAGGGCTAGAATCATGTCCACTCCCAGCGGGGGAGGGGGGCATTTCCCTGCGTTACCCTTGGGTTTCTGCTGCTCAGCCAGCAGTGACAATCGCTGTCCCCCCATTCCCACAGCAGCACCCTGGACCCCTGGCCCTATGGGTCCAGGAGGGTTTCAGGCAATGAAAATGGAGGAGGAGTAAAGGGAGAAGCAGTTACAGAGAAGCTGTAAGAGGTTAAGGCCCAAAGTCTTCTATGGGGCACTGGGAACCACAGAAAGGGCTCTCCACCAGGGATAATTTGGCAACACCTGGAGACTTTTTTTTTAATGTTTTATTTATTTGAGAGACAGAGACTGCATGTGAGCACTCATGTGTGCGCATGAGGAGGGAGAGGCGGGGACGGGAGAGAAAGAATTCCAAACAGGCTCCGTGCTGTCAGCACAGAGCCCAATGTGGGTCTTGATCCCGCAAACCCATGACATCATGACTTGGAGCTGAAACCAAGAGTCAGACATTTAACCAACCGGGCCACTTAGGCACCCCTAGAGACATTTGATTGTCGCAACTGGGGAGTCCCACTGGCTTCTGGTGGGGAGAGGTCAGGGATGCTGCTAAATACTCTCCAGTGCACAGGACAGCCCCCATAACAAAGAATTATCTGGTTCAATATGTCGTTAGTGCAGAGGCTGAGAAACCTTGCTGCAAAACAGGGAGACCTCTGCTTCTGAAAGCTCACTCGGACCACCAGAGTGGAAGGGGACAAATGGGAGGCAGGAGTCCAGTGTTTGGGGGACTGGGAGGGAGGCAGGCATTGAGGGAAGCTGAAGTGTGATCAAGGCCAGAGGAGTGTAGGGGTCCAGGGATGGCCATAGCTGAGAGGACAGACCTGTGATTCAGAGCCTGGGCCTCTGAGCACTGCCCCAACCTGGCTTTCCCTTCCGGGTAGACTGATGCTGTGGGATGGGGGCCTTACTTACGAAGGAGACCAGGGCAGCCAACAGCAGGATGCGCACCAGCAGGTCTTCAAACTGCTCCAGCACCAGCTCCCACAGGGACTTCCCTGAGAACCGGAGCACTATGTGAAGCCTGGGTCCCTTACCCAGTGACTCGCCCCCATTCAGAGCTGAGACCGCCTCAGAAACCATCTGGCCCACTCCCTCCCTACCATTCAAAGGCTGAGAGCCTGAGGCCCTAGAGGCATAGGTGGGTGATACTGGGGTGCTCAGCACAGTATCTCTCTGTTGGGGAGAGGGAAGGACACAACCTGACAGTGAATGGCCCAAGGACATCACCTGGTGGCCTCTCAGGCCACCCTGGCCCCAGCCTTACCTTCCTCAGTTGGGAGCTCTGTAGGATCCAGGCAGTCACAGGAGCGGGGAGGAGATAAGAGACAATTCGGTTATGCAGTGCGGCTATGGAGGAGTCTCGGCAATCCCTCCCCACTCTGCCTGCCCAGACCACCATGATGGTTGAGCCATGCCCTCACAGCTCTCTGAGGTCACAGAGTGGATGATCTGAGTGCAGAGGCTTCCATTCCTCCCCTCGCTTCACCCTACTCTGGTTGAGGAAGATCTGCTATGGCATGGCCCACGCTGGGACAAGATCAGAGCCAGGAGGGCCCTTCTAGACCCTCCTCTGCTGCACAGAGAAACCAAACAAACTGTTGAAGAGAAGGGACCCCCAATGTCACCAGCTCCCCTGCACTGCTCCTTCTCAGATGGATGCCCGATCCCATTCAGTGTCCCCCTCGCCAATGGCAAGGTAGCCCCTCCCTCAAATGTAAATGAATAAAATTAAGTAAAATTTAAAATTTTACTTGATTTTAGCTCAGGCTACTTCTGACCCACCCGCTCCTCCGGGAGCACTGGCATGATATCTACAGCACAGCCAGCCTGCTTGGTCCCACTCTACAGGGGGTTCCCTTGGACACAATCTCAGCAGCCAGCACCCCAGGCAGTGCATAACCCTGAGTCGTCCCTTGTTCCCTCCCAAATCCACGACTCTGGGCAAGCTCCATGAAGAAAGGACTCGGAGGCTCCACCCTAGGCTGGCTGTCTCTTCCTCTTCCTCCTTTGTGGCCCAGGTCCTTGTCGCTGTCCACCTGTTTTGAGTGCAAACCTTTCCCCGTGGGAGCCCTCGCCTCAGCCCACCTGGTCCGAGGATCCGGGCGGGGCACCTGGACGTTGAACTATGGAGAGTATCCAGCAGCCCACTGGGCTGCAGAAATCCAGGAGGAAAACATATAACCTAAAAATATATTTTCTAGCATTTTCTCCCTAGTCCTATTTTAGGCAACGGCTGACATTTTCCGTGGAAAATGTAATCTCCAGTGTCCTGCGTCGAGATTAAAATCAAACAGACTTTTTCCTTCTGATCTATTTAGCTGAAGCGAACAGGAAAGGCAGGGGGAGGGCCAGGCCTGGTTTTTTGGGCCAATTCTCCAATCCAGCAGGGTCCTTCAGAGGTCGTCTCTGCCATGGCCCAGCCTCAGCACAGAACATTTCCAACCTCATGGCACACATCAGCCTGCTTCTGCTGTGCCCTCAGGAGACTCCCAAACCCCTCCCTCTGTCAGGCATGTAGCCCTGAGGCCACCATTGTTTCTGGGCAGGGTCAAGGCATGGGGTTGGGAGGCATGTCATGGGGCACACGTACCAGCTCGAGTTCCCCCTAAGCTGCCCTCTCCCTGCCTCAGTCGTCTGTCAAGTCCTCCTGTTCTGCTCTGTGACCCAACATCCGACTAGGGATCCACTCTTTGGTGGTCATTTGTTCCCCAAACACTTCTGATTCTCTCCCACCTAGTTAGCACATAGTATGACCGCACTTCCTGGCCCTTGTGCAACTTACAGAAAGAAGGCTGCATGTTAGTTCTGAGCAGGAGCATTAAACTGGTGGCAGGAGACTCTAGATTTAGAACGCCACTGTCTAGTGGAACTTTCTGTGATGACGGAAGTGTCCTCTAGCCGCACTGTCCCATACATTAGCCACTAACCACAGGTAGCTCTTGATCACTGGGAATGTGGCTAGTGTGACTGAGTAGCTGAATTTTAAATTTTACATAATTTTCATTCATTTAAATTTAAATAGCCAAACAAGGCGAGTGGCTATAGCAGTGGACCGTGAAGATCCAAAGCTCCTTGTCCCTCTGCTAGCAGCAACCTGTGAGATGGCGTCTGCTCTGGGAGTCAGGATCACAGAGTACAGGACACACAAAGCCCCCAGATAACCTGTCACTGACATACAGATGTACAGCGTGAGCAAGAAATGACCTGTAGTGTTTTAAGCCACTGAGATATGGGGTTTGTTACTGCAGCATAACCTAGCCCATCCCGACAAACACCCCCTTCTCCCCAGACCTGGCCTCTCCCACAAGGTTCCCCTTCTAACCTACCCACTGCCCTTGGGGGAGGCTCAGCCAGCCATGAGGTCACAGAATGCCCTGCCCATCCCCCCACATGCAATGCCCATGCTTCTAGTCTTGCCTGAGCAGCTGCCTCCCTGTGGGATCCTCAACCTCTTTGGAAGATGGGGTACCCACTCCCACCTTGAAGGGCTGCTGGGAGGATCATTGTCATTATTAACATTAATAAGAGCCACGTTTGCTGAGCACCTACTATGTACCAAGCAGTGTGCCAAGTACTTTACCTACAGTATCTCCAGAGGTGAATGGGGTGGGTACCACATGCCGAGCATACAAGAAGGTATCCACAGACTGAATAATTATAGCAGAATTGTTAGTGCTGGGTGTGCCACATGCCATGCATCCCCTTGGGCATTAACACTCTTGTGATTTTCAAACAACCCGAGAAGGAAGATACAATTATCATTCCCATTTTACAGAATAGATAACTGAAGCACAGAGGGGTTGAATGACTACTATATGGTCATAGAGCTGCGAAGTGGCAGCTTTAAACTTAGGTAGTCCAGGGGCACCTGGGTGGCTCAGTCCGGTAAACATCCATCTTCGGTTCTGGTCATGATCTCACCGTTTGTGAGTTCGATCCCCACGTCAGGCTCTGTGCTGACAGCTCAGAGCCTGGAGCCTGCTTTGGATTCTGTCTCCCTCTCTCTTTCTGCCCCTCCCCTGCTCACACACCCTCTCTCTCTCAAAAATAAAAAACCAAAAAAATTTTAACCTCAGGTAGTCTGGCTCTCGACCCCCTGCTCGGCACATCCTGCACTAACTCCTAAGTAGCTCTGCCTTCCCACCCCTGTAGCGCTGCCTTCCCTCGCCAAAGTCACCTGAGAAAACTTGGCGTCCTGTGTCCTGATTGTTAGGCTGGATACCCTCATTCCATCGACTAGCTCACCCCTCCGTTGTGAATCGTTCCCTGCCCACAAAGGCTCCGCTCACCTCACAAAGGTGGTGTTTGGTGGGTTACTAGACTCTGCCTGCTCAGGCCTGGTCTGCTTTAAACTCCTTTCCTGCCAAGACTGCAGACAAGCCTCGGGTTGTCCCTTCATATGACCAGGTCCCAGGAACATGGAGGGAACCCAGGGCTGGGAAAGCGCTGTCCCAGCCTCCCCCCAGGCATCCCTGGAAGATGCTGGTTCCCCCTTGCTATCCTCAGGCTACATGTGGAAGGGTGGTGGGCTGATTCCTCAACAGAGTCAGGTGCCGTATTTGTTAAATGGGGAGAATGCCTCAGCCCTGCCCACCTCTTGGTGCCATTCAGCCTGCTGCAGAGCCAGAGACAGTAACAGGAAGTGCTATTCCCTCCCACATTGCAGCCAGGCCAGCCCGGTGGCACGCAATCCCCCACTATTCTTCCGAAATAGTGTACCTCTGGACCTTCACATGGTGAACTCTCCCAGCAAACCCCTTCCATGGGTCTTTACTGTCAGTGAGCTGGCCCCTGCCCCTAGATGCCCAATGCAGGGCTGGCCTGAAGGGGTCTGGAAGTTAGCCTGTGGGTCCTGGGGGGCTGGGGGGGGGGTACAGAAAGGAGTATATGATCAGAGAAGCTTCATGGCTTGGAGCAAGGAGCCTGGTCCCAAGGACAAAGTTCAAGTCTTGCTCTGTCTCTTAATAGTTCTTTGGCTATGGACGAGTCAATTAACCATCTCTGTGCCTCAGTTCCCCATCTGCAAAATGGGGATAATAATACTAACTAACTACTACTTAAGTCACTGTGAAGATTAAATAAATGCACAGCACATGGTAAATGCTTGATAAATATTAGCTATAATATTAGTTATTAAAATGTAAGCTCCATGCCAGTAGCACTTTATCAAGTACATGGTCTTTTTTTTTCTTTTTAATGTTTTATTTACGAGAGAGAGAGAGAGAGAGAGAGAGAGAGACAGTGTGAGCAGGGGAGGGTCAAAGAGAGAGGGAGACACAGAATCTGAAGCAGGTTCCAGGCTCCGAGCCGGCAGTCAGCACAGAGCCCGAAGTGAGTGGGGCTCGAACCCACGAACAGGAAGATCATGACCTGAGCCGAAGTCGGACATTTAATTGACTGAGCCACCCAGGAGCCCCCAAGTACACTGTCTTTAGCACCTCATGCAGTGCCTGGCACATAGTAGGTGCTCAATAAAGATTTGGAAATGAGTGAATGACCCTGCCTCTGCCCTGTTCACAGACCAACAGTGGCTCTCCATAGCCTGTGGAATAAAGACCAACCTTAGCATGGCCTTCAGGGCCTTCCTGGATCTGCCCCAACCTGACCTGCCAGAATCCTCCTATACCCTGGACATCTGCCAGCTAAGTGAGATGCCTTAGAATTGCCAATACCTTCCCTGGTTTTGCTAAAGCTTTTCCTCTCCAAGGTTTTGCTTGGGCCATGCCTTCTGTGCAGAGTACCTTTCCTCAGCTCCTCAACTGAACCCCAGCCTTTCAGGAAGCCTTCCTGGAAAAGCCCTTCTACCCATCCCTCCGCTCTTCTCTTACCAGTCATCAGTATTGCGGCTACCCGCCCCTGACGGGAGCCCTTCCAGGGCGGGGAGGGAATGAGTCAACCCTGGGTCCATAAAGAGCCTCACAGAATTGTTTACTCAGTTGCCCCATTGTTCATGTCAAGACCCTGGGCCCACAGCCTGGAGCCCAGGAGAAGTGGGGTACAGAGCCAAGGCTACCCCAGGCTGCATGCATCACCCACTCCCCTGATCTTCCTTCTCGACTTTTTCTCATCTCAAAACTGGAAACTGGTACTTCAGCTTCTAAATGGTTCACTCCAGCCTGGAGAGGCCAGAGCTCACCAAGGTCTTCCTCAAAAGTAAGTTTACAGAGCAATTAAGCTATCACTTGCAGAATCAGGGAGAGGCCCTCACTGGGCAGACCGTACTGGCTCACCTGGCCCCGTCCGGGTCTCTAGGACCTATGTAGAAGGGGCTCTGCTCTCCAGGGGACCTTGGAAAACAGCTCCCTCAGGGCAGAGGCTTACAGACTACCTGGCTGATCTGGCAGGAGAAACCCCTGGCAAAGGGTTTGCTAACATCTGTGTGCCAGCTGTGCTGTGGACAGACTTGGTCCTGCCTCAGGGAGCTCCTGGTGTGAGGGGATGCTGTTCTGGGGGGGGGGGGGGGGGGGGGGGGGGGGGCAAGGCTGCCCAGGATGGCCATCTAGGGTGGAACCTAACAGATCTGGAACTTCCCATGCCTGAGGCAAACCACACTTTCCTCAGATCCAAGAATCANAGGGTTTGCTAACATCTGTGTGCCAGCTGTGCTGTGGACAGACTTGGTCCTGCCGGGGGGGGGGGGGGGGGGGGGGGGGGGGGGGGGGGGGGGGGGGGGGGGGGGGGGGGGGAGTGCCAAGGCTGCCCAGGATGGCCATCTAGGGTGGAACCTAACAGATCTGGAACTTCCCATGCCTGAGGCAAACCACACTTTCCTCAGATCCAAGAATCATTTCACACCCTGCAAGGCCTTCAGGGGAGCTCAGGATCTCATTTCTGTCCTGAGGAGGGCACTGAGGCCCAGGAAGGACAAGTCCTCCAGCAAGGTGGACCGCTCAGACCTCACCCCCTCCTCCTTCCCAGCCCCACTCCCCCTGGACAAGTTTCCTAGGGCTACGCATAGGGGTTTCCTGAGTTCCAGCAGCCAACCTGGACCACGACTGAAGGCAGGAGATAAGGCCACAGCCCAGACACAACTGGCAGTTATCTAAATCCAGCCACCCCTCCCACCTGCAGCTCTGGGGCTGTTGTACCCACGGCACAGATGGAAGGCTCCAGTTCCTGTCGGAGCCCTTTCCCCAGCTCCTCTGAACAGGAACCACCCCAGACTTTCTGGGATCTTGCCCGACTCCTACACCCCTGGGCTCCCCGGGGCCCTCAGGTCTTGGCCCACATGGTATGACACGCCCAACACGGTCTTGCCTCTTGTGTTGGCTCATGTCCAGCAAAGGTGACTGGCAGCCCGTTCACGGACACAAGAAAATCAAATGCCTCCCAAATACATGGAAAAATGCCCAACATGACCGGTAAACAGAGAAATGCAAACCAAAACTGTGAGAGGACACTTTTCCATCAGATTAGCACAGATCAAACTGTCTGGTAATGCACAGCAATGATGCAGGGGTGAGGAAACCGGCAGGCCAATGGGTGCAACTTTAGAGAGAACAATTTAGCAACAGCTGTCAAAATGTAAAATATACATGCCGTTTGACCCAGCCACTCCGCTTCTAGGAATTTATCTTTTAGCAATATTAAGTGCGTGAAGTGATGTCGGGACAAGAATATGCCTTGTACCGTGTGCTGGGAGAGGCTACGAGCAATCCAAGAGCCCTCCAGAAGCCTAGTGAAGAAATACCGGACCAGTCACATGAAACCCTGCATAGCTACCAGAAGCCCGAGGATGCTCCCCGAGGCACCATCTCCAAGAGTGATGATCACACAGGAAGCAGGGACACAACAGCCCTCACAATCCACTCCCTTTCATATAACAAAAGATCATAGATCACAGACCCAAATGAGTATGTACACAGCATACCTTGGGAAGGAGACACAAGACACGGAATAGTGTGCAATTGGGGACAGGTCTGGGGAAACTTTCCTGTATACCTTTTGTAACCTTAGAATGTTGTACTGAGTGCACATTTTTATTCCAAAAATAAACTGAAAGGATGCAGAAAGCCTCCCCCCCGCTCTCCACCAAGGCTAAGAAGCCCTGGGCACCTCTGGGACCTGCTGGGAAGGGCACGCTCACGAGGGGCGCTGGGCCAGGGGCCTCCTGCTCACTGCCCTGTTGGCATTTCAGATGACACATATATTCACTGGGGTTGGGAGAGGCGTGTTCTGTGTGTATGGGGCATTCTCAGCCGGCATACTCGCATACTCGCTGCCAGCACTGCCGAGGCCCAATCCCCCAGCTCTGAGGAGGGAGGAGGAAGAGAAGGGAGGAGGACAGGATCCCCAGCCTCTGCTTCCCAGCCTCCTGTCCTCCCTCCACCAGCAGAATTTGCAAACTTCAGGACGTAAGCAAATGACTTCCTTGTGGTTTCCAGCACTAACGACCTTGCAGGTGCACAGACTCCTGGGGTGGGGAGGACACTTGTCCCCAGGGTGTTTCCCTCCATCTGTAGGTGTGGCCCACCCCACCACCCAGCTGACCTGGATCCTGGCCAGACTCTTCGACTACCAGGAGGGATGGCTTGGTGGACACAAACACTTGCAAGCAACTCTATGACACGGATCCTATTGTAGCCTCACTTATGAAGAAACCAAGGCACAGAGAGGAAAAGTAGCTTATCCAGGATTACACAGCTATAAAGGGACAGGGCTAAGGTTCAAAACTCTGTCAGCCCAGCCCCAGAAACGGGTAGATACCACTCCAGGTCACCCAAGAGGGAAAGACCTCCCAGGTTCCCACAGCAACCGCAGGACACGGCTGCCTCCTCAGCTGGGGCTGCTGGAGAGAGCGATGCAGGGAGGGGCAGCCGGCTCCCCTCTCCTAACCTGAGGACTTGCAGAGCCCTGGAATGCTTCCTGAGGAGGAAGCCAATCAGTGCTCTGAGGGATCTCTAGGGCCCTGGGAGGGCTGGGGGCAGGGCTGGGATGGCTCCTGCCTAACTGACCCACCTCCTAGCACAGCCACCACCACGGGCCAAAGCCTGTAGAACCAGTGACTCCCTCATACAGACAGGAAAAGCAAGGCCAGAGAGGGACAGGTACCCAGGACCAGCTCCACTACGTATTATGTGACCTTGGGCAAGCTGTCTAACTTCGTGGTGACTCAGTTACCTCCTGTGTAAAATGGGAATGACAACAGCTCTTTTCACAGGATTGTGTTGGGGAAGATATAAGAAATGAAAAGTGCTAAAAACAGTGTCTGGCAAGTAGTAAGTGCTCAGTGAACGTTAACTTTTATTATTACTACCATCAAAGCACAACAGAACCAGGGACCCCATCAGTGCCCCCCAACTTTTCCTACTTACCACCCCCCAAATGCACATCCACCTCTTTGTGGGCCTACACACCAAACCAACATCCTTATCCATCACTTCACACAGAGGCTCAGTGGCCTAGTCACCCCAAAACCCCTCGCTAGACAAAACAATATGGGGAAGAACTAAGGCTCCCTCCTTCTCAGGCAGCCTCTCCCCTCCCGGATCAATGAACAGACAGAAGCAGAAAGATGAGGGAAGTAAGCTCGGGTCACACAGGGCTTCTGGAGGCGGCACCAGGGGCTGGGTCTCCAGTCTTCCTTGGGAATCAGGACTCCCAAGTTGGAGGCCACAGTGGCACAAAAGAGGCCGTGGAACCCCAAGCCTGCTGCCCTGACCCCCATCCCCACCCCTACCCCAGGGTCGGGGGAAAGGTCCTCCTGCCCTGTCCTCTTGCAGCAATGACACCCTCCCTGCCAAGTCACTAATGGAGGATATTAAATAATATTTATCTCCCTAGTTCCTCCCACAGCTCAACTAAATATAGCAACTAATTTTTTTGGAAAAGGATTTCTGCTCCAGAAAGATAATATTTATATAAGAGGTGGTTTTCATAAGCGAATACAAAACCCAAAGTTCCCTTTCTGACAGCTCTTTGTAATTTTCAGGCCATCTCTGAGCAGTGAGACACTCCTGCCAGAGCACCTTCCCCTCTGGCTGGCGGGGATCCCTGAAAGGGTGAGGCCCTAAGCCCCAAAACAAAGTGGGTCCAGGCTGCACTTGGGGGCTGGGGGGTACATTTCCTTCTGGATCCCTAACATTGTGCACAGTACCCTGGGGGTGAGTGAAGAGGGCGGCAAGTCCTGACTGGAAGTGACTTGGGGAGGGGACCCCTACATCTTCCACCTGTGTGCCTGGGGCCACATCTGGATAGCACCTGGTATCTGTGCCTTTTGACAGACAGAGAATCCCAATCTCCTTGAAGTTAGGAAGAAATGATACCACTTCCACCCAAACAGCAAGAGCATGAAGGCTCCCTCCCTGCCAGCGGCGGTCAGGCACCACTCCCGGTCACGGTCACGCAAGAGGGAAAGGCCCACCCTGGCAACTCCCTGAGCAGCGCCTTGAATCTGCCACCCCCAGGGAGGTGGGTCTCCCGCCTCTGCAGTTCAAAGCCCCCACCGACTCCCTCCCGCCAGCCACATCCGCCTTGGTTGCAGAAAGAGGAAGACCTGTGGGTGGGGGTGGGGGCGCCGAGGCTGCCAGCTGACAAGCTGCACCTTCTGGGTGTTTATTGAGCCCTCAGGGGAGACCCTCTGGGCCACCTGGGAGGCTGGGTCTTAGAGTCCCCGGTTGGATCCTCTGCAGCTGAGGCCGGCGAATGCATTTCCACAATGCGGGCAGGTTGCAGTGAGGGACCAGGCAGATTGCAGTGCGGCACCGGAATCCAGCACTGACCGCGGATGGGGGTGGATTAAAGCTCGCAGGAGTGGATGGGGTCGAGAGTGGATGTGGGACGCCTGTAAGGACCCGACAGATCCCTGGCACTGGAGGAAGGGGAGGCAGAGGTCAGGTCTCAAAACCCGGAACCCGCCCCCCACCCCCATGCGAAGGTGGCCGCGCAGCCCGTCCGAGTGCCCCAAGAGCATCTGCAGAAGTTTCTGGAGCCCTCGCTTCCGGCCCGCCTGCGAGGGTTGGAACCGGAGAGGACCGCTCCCCGTTGCGGCACAGGGGAGTAAACTGAGACTGGCGCGTGAAGTCCCCGCTTCCCTAGCCAGGCCGGCGCTCTCACCGTTGGGGCCGTAGCGCTCCCGCGCGCTAGTCACCTGCTCCGGCCTCAGGCCGCCCTCGACCGTCACCGAGAAGCGACGCAACACGTCGGCGGCCGAGAACAGGTGCGCCGCCTCCATGCCGCCCGCCTGGTTTTCTGCGCGGTCTGCCCCGTCGAGTCCTCCTCTCTACGGGACTACTGCGCTGTGCGCCGGGAGCTCCCGCCCAGGCGAGCGGCGCGCGAGGTCATGTCCGCGCTGGGACCTTCCCCGACGGCAGTGGCTGCGGCGGCGGCGGAGGCCAGCGCCAGGATGCAGCGCCCCGGGCTCCCTCCCCGGGGCGGGGCTGCGTGGAGCCCGCCCCCGCACTCACACCCCTTCCGGCAGCCCTAGGAGCCCTACGCCTCCCCGCCCCGCCCCCGCAGCGCCCCGGGGCGCGGAGGCTGGGCCGCCCGCCCATTCTGCGGAAGGGGGAACTGAGGCCTCCGAATGGGAGCGCGCCTAGCTTGTCCGGGAGGGGCAGCAGCCCCTGTCCTCAGGGCTCTCGGCGCCATCGAGGTTGCGGAGCACGATTCTCAGAGCTGCCCTCTTTTGAGCCTTCCTGGGCCCTGGGGGGTTGCAAAATGGAAGTGTCCATAGAATGGCTTCCTATCCCCGAACTTGAATTATGCAAAGGATGACCCTGGGTCTAGAGAGAACCCAAAAGCCTGTGAATAAGCGCAACTGCTACGGAGGAGACTACTTCTTCTTTTGATGTCTGTGCTTTCTTTTATCTCTTCCAAATGTTCAGCGATGCACGGTCATTCCTCGTACAACCGGACCTCTAACAATGAACCAGTATATGAGAAAGAAAACCAGTCTCGTTACCTTAGACTCACACCCTCACCCCAGCAGGAAATGTAACTGTCGAGGTAGGGGTGGGGCTCCCTAAAGGCCTGAGGGGCTGGGGTGGAGGCCTCTGGCCAGGGCCCCCAGAGAGAGTGACCCTGAGTCAGGGATGGGGAGGGACCTAGGAACCCCCACTCCAGCACCCCCTGAGTTCCAGCCTCTCTAGGGGTGCCAAGAGAAGGAGTTTCAGGTCAGGGAAGCGAGCTGTGGGAAGCCAGAAACCACTCACCCCACCAAGAGGAAGAGCAGAGAGCAGTCTACTCCAGGCAGCCGGTTCAGCTTAAGAGCCATACAGTCTCATCCATCTGCCATCTTACATCCCACCCCCCAACTCCCACCCAGGCTGGCCTCTGCTATCTTCAGCCCCTGGGATCCACCTTGGCTGTACAAGGTCATAGCTTCCAGCTTGAGCCCACCCAGCCAGCTGTTCAAACCCTAAACCCTATAGTGAGTGCCTGTGCAGCCAGAAAGCCTGCCCAGATACTGCAACTGCACCCACAAGGCCAAGCGTTCAGACTGGCCGTGGTTGCTGACCCCTACCCAGACCGTGTGCACCCCCTGGCTCCTGATCTCTCCCCGCCAGGATAGAACTGTGGTCCTCTGTCTGATCTTCACTATGCCTCCTTGAGCATACACACACACAGAGTGAGTGTATGCTTTATCTGCACTTGGACAAACAGCTAGTGGCCAAAGTGACGTGGTCACAGGCATGCTGTCCAAAGGGCAGGTCTGTCCTCCTCACCTCCCAGCTGCCATGTACTGAGAACTTCAGTCCTGGCATCTGGTCCCAGCTTTCTAACTCTTGCAAGATAGATGATTGGCAGAACTTACCACCTCTCTGGCAGCAGACACGCCTACCTCACTTCACCTGAGGGGACCAGGGTGCAGCATGGGAGAAAGGTAAGTCTGCCTTAGAAGGACTTAGACACATGAAGAAATGGGTGTTGCAGTCAGGGGAAGAAAAAGAACAGCCAGCATTGAAGGTGGGACACCTCAGTTCCAGGGGCAGTAATTCAATCGCTCAGGATGGCCGGATCATAAGGAGCATGAGTATCAGGATCAGGAAGGTAGGTCAGAGAGACAGAGCTATGACACTGAGAACCTTGATTGTCCATATAATGGCTTGGATTTTGTACTGAAGGCTTTTTAAGAATTAAGAGAAGGAGGGGCGCCTGGGTGGCTTAGTCGGTTAAGCGTCAGACTTTCGCTTAGGTCATGATCTCGCGGTTCATGGGTTCGAGCCCTGCGTCGGGCTCTGTGCTGACTGCCAGCTCAGAGCCTGGAGCCTATTTCAGAATCTGTGTCTCCCTCTCTCTCTGACCCTCCCCTGCTCACGCTGTCTCTCTCTCTCTCTCTCCTAGAAATAAATAAATAAATAAATAAATAAAAGACAAATGGGATTGTATCAAACTTAAAAACTTTAAAAAAAAAAAAAGAATTAAGAGAAGGAGCTTTTGAAGGGAAGAGCAGAGGCTGAAGGGATCCTGCAATCTGCCCGACAAAAAGTGAGGCAGTATAAATAAACCAAGACAGACAGGGCTGTGATGGACTGGACCTAGTAATGGATTAGATTCAGTGATGAGAGATAGTGAGGAGTCCTACCCAAGTTTCTGGCTTTAGTAGCCGGGTGGCAGAGAGGTTCAGCCTTGAGCTAAGGGAGCAGTAGATTGGTGTGGGGAGAGGAACCAAGGGGTATATTTGGCGCCAGAGGGGTCTGGGAGAGTCCAGGTGGGGGGTGTCTTAACGCAGCTGTGGTTTGGGGCTGAAGAGGGACACCTGGGAGGCAGCTTGAGCCGCTCATGTAATCCTCCTCCCCAGCACAGTGTCCAGGGGAGGGCTCTGACCCAGGAATCCCTCAGCCACAGGCAGGTGAGCTGAGCCAATCAAAGTCTTTCTTGACAGTTTAAGCGTTGAGCCAGAGGTTCTATCCAGAGAGCCGTAGGGGCTTGGACTCCAGCTAGAGGGCCAGAATTAACATCAGGTGAAGGACAGCAGTGGGAGAGCAGAGGGAAAACCAAATTTACACAAAGCAAGATACTGAGACAAGATACCATGTGGTGTCAGAGGGAGAGAGAGGCAGAGATGGAGACTGCCTAATGGCATCCAAGTTCCTCAGAGCCTCTATTGTACTTCTGCCCTTGGCTTCCCGAGATCCCACAGGCACAATTCCGTGCACTTTTCACAGACCTGCCTGTATTTGTCACAGTTTGAGCAGGTTTTTGTCCTTTGCAGCCAAAGGACTATGGCTATGTGACTAGAGTCAGATATGTAACTAGAGTCAGATAGACCCAGCTTTGAATCTGGGCTCTGCTTCTTGAAGGCTGTGTGACCTAGCGCAAGGCACTTCACCCCCCTTGAATCTCACCTTGTTCATCTGTAATTATTAGGATAAGCTAACTACTGTAACAAGGTCACTCCAAAATGTGTAGACTTAAGCATCAATGAAGTGTGTTTCTTGGTCATGTTAAGTCTGAAGCAGGTGTTCTGCATGGTGGGGTGGTGCTCCTAAGGCCCAGGCTCTTGCTGCTCGGTGGTTCTGCCATCTCCAATGTGGTTCCAAAGTTACCACACCCATGTGCATCCAGCCAGCAAAAGGAGAAAGAGCAAGGGGAGTGGTGATCAGTGTATGGGACAGCCCAAGATGTGAGGACATCATTTTCTCTCAAGTTCCAATGATCAGAATTCAGTCACATGGCCACATCTAACTACAGGCGGAGCTGGGAAATGTAGTCTAGCTGTGCTTAGAAAGAAGGGGGGGTGGGCTGGGTGGCTCAGTTGATTAAGTGTCTGCTCTTGATTTCCTCTCAGGTCATGATCCCAGGGTCGTAGGATGGAGCCCCGCATCGGGCGTGCGCTGGGCATAGAGGCTGCTATGATTCTCTCTTCCTCTGCTCCTCTCCCCAACTCGCGTGTGCTCTGTGTCTCAAAAATAAATATATACATTTAAGAAAGAAGAGGAAATTAGACTGGTGAATAGGTAGTCTTAGCCATATAAGGAGATAATAATGACCCACCTCCAGGATTGACAAAACCCAGCATCCATCCTCCTTGCTTGGTTTTCTTTATGAGAATCTTCCCTGCTCCTCCCTCATTCCTTGTGGTCCCCTTAGAACTGATCCATTGCCTAGATCTAGGGGTGGCCTTTGAGTCTGTTCTAACCAAGGAGGGACCTAAAACTTCCTGGCCATAGAGACTGATTGGTTCAGGACAAGCATGTGACCAGAAGTCAACAAACCAGAGCCATTGACTTGGATTTTTATTAGAAAATTAGGGAAAATATTGTTATTCTGTCCCTAAAGTGGTGGTGAACCTGGTGCAGTGTCAGTTTGGTGCTGCTGAAAGCCATATTGCCACCATGAGAGTAAAATTTTCCTGCCAATGAAGTTACCACAAAGAGAAGTAGAGAGATGGAGAAAGGCAAATTTCTGATGACATCTACCAGCAATCAGTCCACCCCTAGCTTTTTTTCAGTTGTGTGGGTCAGTAAATTCCTTTCTTAGTAAGGGTTTCTGCCATTTGGAAATGGCCTTAAAGAGCTGCTGTGGGAAGTAACTGATGGATGTTGGTAGAGTGTGGTGTCCAGAAGTAGTATATGTTCAACAAATGGTCCCTAGCATTACTCTTAACATTATAGGAGTGAGATAGGGACTTGCAGGGGAGATTGAGAAGGAGCAGCCAGAAAGGAGGGTGAAAACCATGGGACAACAGAGGAAGGCTTCCCAGATGCCCCTCCTCTGGGCCTTGTCCTCGAGCCTCATTGGCTGGCATGAGGGCCATGCCCCAGCACTCTGCTTTGCCTCTTGCCTGTCACCTGAGGTGAGGGATCACCATGTGCCAGGCCCTGTACTAAGTTCTTTTCCCATATTATCTCATTTAATCCTCACAACAATACTGGGATAAATACTACACAAGCATTCCCAGCTACATGGGCATATAAACTGTGTGATCAAATAGGGTCTGGTGCTTGGTTAATGCTCTGCTATCATTGTCTTGAAATTCTTCATAATTTTATCTCTGGGGCGCCTGGATGGCTTAGTCGGTTAAGCGTCCGACTTTTGCTTGGGTCATGATCTCGTGGTTCGTGAGTTCGAGCCCCGCATCGGGCTCTGTGCTGACTGACAGCTCAAAGCCTGGAGCCTGTTTCAGAGTCTGTGTCTCCCTCTCTCTCTGACCCTCCCCTGCTCATGCTGTCTCTCTCTCTCCTAGAAATAAATAAAAATATTAAAAAAAAAATTATCTCTGAACTTACGGTTTGTAAATGAAGTCAGCAGAGCATGTATGTGAACCCAATATTCTGTCCCCTTCAAATGTAGTTAGTGACACTCTATGAGATCAGAATTCTGGTGGACTCATGATGCATGGAAGTGCAGTGAGACTCAAACTGGTATAAAGTAAGCATGTTATGTGTACAACTGAGTAAGTGGAAGTGTGACCACCCTGAAAGACCATGCTTTCCCTTTGAACCAGAAGTTGCTTCAAATACAAAAAGAAGGCAATAGTATTCTAAGAAACACTTCCTCATTAATGCTACTTCCGAGCATTTGCCAATGACTTACATTAGAAAGGATGCCCTACTCCATGCTGATGGTGCAAAAGCCTGCATGGGATTCTCTCTCTGCTCCTCCCTTGCTTGTTAGTTCTCTCAAAATAAATAAATAGACTTTAAACAAGAAAAAAAAAAAAGGATGCCATAGAAGAAAAGGGAAAGAAAGGGCAACCCAAAGTTCCCTTTTTTTTTTAAGTACATCCTTACTAGTCAGTAAGCCCAAGGGCTAGGACGTACTCATATCAAGAAGTGAAATGAAAGCAATAAGTATTGTGCAGTATTCCCGCTGTTCTGACCCAAACTAAATATATATGCATGCACAGCAGAGTTGCACAGTGGAAATGTGCTGGGCCCACATATGCACACACAAGCTATGAAATACAATCGGTGTCATTGTAGTAATTGAAGAGTGAAATGCTCTTAACTTTGCATTTAAAACTGGCATTGTATGGGCACCTGGGTGGCTTAGTCGGTTAAGCGTCCGACTTTCCGACTTTCGCTTAGGTCATGATCTCGCGGTTCGTGAGTTCGAGCCCCGCGTCGGGCTCTGTGCTGACTGCCAGCTCAGAGCCTGGAGCCTGTTTCAGTCTGTGACTCCCTCTCTCTCTGACCCTCCCCTGCTCACGCTGTTTCTCTCTCCTAGAAATAAAAAAATAATAAAAAAAAAACTGGCATTGCACAAAATAAAGAAGAATGGTACGATTTTGGCTAATAATTTAAATTTAGCATTTTTCTTTACTTAGAAGAGTAAACAGCAAATTTAAAAACCCATCATTGACCAGTAAAGCAGAGATTGCAGAAGGAAAAAGCTTTGTATTTTAGTACAATGGCACATTTCCCCCCTCTTTTTTTTTTTTTATAAAAAACATTTTTAATGTTTATTTACTTCTGAGAGAGAGACAGACAGACAGAGTGTGAGTGAGCGAAGGAGAGAGAGAAAGGGAGACACAGAATCCAAAGCAGACTCCAGGCTCTGAGCTGTCAGCACACGGCCTGACCTGGGGCTGGAACTCAAAAACCACAAAATCATGACCTGAGCAGGAGTTGGACACTTAACTAACGGAGCCACCCAGGCGCTCTTTCCACCCTCTTTTTAAAAGAGGGGCTCCACATTTCATTTTGTGGGGCGCCTGGGTGGCTTAGTCGGTTAAGCATCCGACTTTCGCTTAGGTCATGATCTCAAGGTTCGTGGGTTCGAGCCCCGCGTCGGGCTCTGTGCTGACTGCCAGCTCAGAGCCTGGAGCCTGTTTCAGAGTCTGTGACACCCTCTCTCTCTGACCCTCCCCTGCTCACGCTGTCTCTCTCTCTCTCCTAGAAATTAAAAAAAAAAAAGTAAAAGAGGGGCTCCACATTTCATTTTGTACTGGCCCTACAAATGATGTTGCCAGCCCTATTCTTATTTCCCAGACAAAGAGAGGCTCTGAGAGGCTCTGAGAGGCTAGGGAAACTGCCCAAGAGCATGCAGCTGGGGTTCAAACCTGGGCTACTCTAACTCCAGAGCCCAGGCTCCTAAACACCCCACCCATCTACCTATCCGGAAACCCTTCCCAAAGCACAAGGTGAATGAGGCTTGGACCAGTGGAGAAGGGTGGCCTCCTGCCTGGTCTATTCCTCCTGCCTCTTACTTCATGATCACCTCCTGTTTAAGCCCCACCTTCTCTCTCAAGCCTCTTTCTGGTCTCCTCGCCTCCAGACTTACCTCTGCATATAAAGATTGCCAGGGCCCCTGGGGGGCTCGGTTGGTTAAGCGTCAGACTTCTGCCCAGCTCACGATCTCACAGTTCCCGAGTTCAAGCCCCGCATCAGGCTCTATGCTGACAGTTTGGAGCCTGGAGCCTGGAGCCTGCTTTGGATTCTGTGTCTCCCTCTCTCTGCCCCTCCCCCCCCAAAAAAAAATAAACATGAAAAAATATTTAAAAAAGAAAAAGATTGCCTGACTGAGCTGGTGGCTTCATGAGTTCATCCCTCTGCTCGTGAACCTTTCTTGGCTCCCTGTTACTTCAGGGTGAAGTCCAAAGTCTTCAACCCAGAAATCACAGCCCTTTACCAGTTGGCATCTTCAGGTAAACTGATTTTCTCAAAATTCCTCAAAGTGGCCTTGCGCATTCCAGCTCCATCTCTTCAGTCACGCTGTTCCCCTGGCCTGGACTGCTCCCCTAAAATCTCTCTCCACTTCGGAAACTCATTTCCCTTGGCTACCTCAGTCCTGCGTATTTACTTTCCTCCCTGAACACTTTTGATGGGCTCTGAGTGAGGCCAGAGAAAGACCTCCCTTTGTCCCTCCCTCCCTCTTTCTAAGATATTTATTGAGGACCCAGCATGCACTGGAGAGTGTGAGGCCCTGGAGGGATGGCCCTTGCTCTCCCTGAGCTCACTCCCTCAGCCATTATTCCCAAATAACCACACCTAGAAACACCTTGTAGGGTAGCCATTGGAGTCGTGACACATGGCAGGGAAGGGGTTTTCCCAGTCAGGGAGCTCAGGGAAAATCTCCCAGAGAAAGTGACACCTCTGCTGAAATCTGAAGGAACAGGAGGGGGAAAAACGATCTGCACTGAGGGACGGCCCATGTCAAGTAGGCTTCGCGTGAGGCCTTGGAGGTGCCTGCTGTCTCTGGGCTCCAGGCTCCCTGTCTGTGACATCAGTGCTGGCTGTGGGAGGGACTGAGGACAAGACGGAGAGGCTGGGGTTGCCCTGCTCCCTACTTTGGTTTGTAAATGGATTTGACTGAAAACGCAAACAGCCCTAGAGACCTGGGAACCTCGTTTCCTCTTCACCAGGGTCACTCAGGCCCAGCCGGCTGGTGTCCCAGGCTCTCTAAGCCCCTGCTGCTGAGCACCGACTTTAAGTGCACTGTCTTCTCCTCCTACCTCCACTACTAGAACAGCCCCCTTCTGGAGGGGCAGGAAAGACTGGCTCCCAACTGTTCAGACCGGGAGATGCTCCTGTCTGTTACCTTCTCTCTGATGCCAGGTTCCTTTATTTTGATCTTTTGGGCTTTGGAGCCCCGTGTAAGGGTTCCCACCAATCCTCCTGGGCCTGGAGCCCCAACTGTCCTGGAGCCACTTCTCTCACCTGTCCCTTCAGCTTCTCTCTATGCTCTGAGATGGAGACCTTCATGCTCTCATCTCCCCTCAACCTTGCCTCTAAGAGAGTATCCGGATTTCCCAGCCCACCATTCATCCTCACTATGTTCCGCCCCCCATGGTTGCCATATGGGGGCCACACCTAGGGCATTGCACACAATAGGAAGTTTCTTGCCTCTGAGTCTTTACTTATTCCATTGCTCCCTCTGATGGAACACCCCATCTTTTAGTGCTCAGCCCTACTAGTCTTTAAGGCCTGGAAGCCACTTCTCATCCATGAGGCCAACAGGGCTCTGGTAGCCCACGTGACCCCACAGGCTCACAGCACCCTGGTGTCCATTGTCTGCTCCGCTCCCCTATCTGCTGATATACTTGAGGGCAGACATCTGTTCCGACTCACCTTTGCTCCCAGGAGGTGTCAGAGAGGGTGTTTGCATGACAGAGTTGAGGTAGGGAAACTCCAGAATCTCCTCCTGGGACAGGAGCATGCCTGGTCTTCAAGGGAGTGGAGAAGCATAGACCTGTCTGCAGCAGAACAGAGCAGGCACCCAGGGCCCCTCAGCCATCCCAGGACACCTGGATCATTGCATTTTGGCCTGAGGGGCCCGGTCTCCTTCCCCTGCATTTACCTCTGCAAGAACACCATGCACAGGGTGGGGGTGCGGACTTTGGGCCAGGCTGCCTACTCCTCAGCTCCTTAAGGCAACTTCCTGCCCGTAACACCTTATCTCCCTGGCCAGGCTGAGGAGAGGAAGTTGTCCACTGTCTCCCAATGGTGGGCAGAGACACCCCAGACCTCAGGAAGTGGGGAGCGTATCATGTGAGGGTGTCTGCTCCTTCCAGGCCTGCCTCCTTTTGCTGCTGCTACCAGATTTCTCTTCCTAAAGAAGCCATGCTAACTCTCGTCTTCAAGTGCCTTCCATGGCTTCCTATGGTCTTCCTCCAATAAGATCAACTCCTCAGTGGCGCCTGGGTGGCTCATTCAGTGGAGCATCTGACTTTGGCTCAGGTCGTGATCTTGCGCCTCATGAGTTCAAGCCCCACATTGGGCTTGCTACTGTGAGCCCAGAACCCACTTGGGATGCTCTATCTGCCCCTCTTCTGCTCACACTTTCTCTCTCTCAAAATAAAAAAAAAAAAAAAATCAACTTCTCAGCTTGCCAACCTTATTCATTTTTCTGCCCCCTCAACACTTCAAACTTAATCACATTGACTTATTTTCTCCTTCCTTGCTGCAAGAATTCATTCATCCTTACCTATCTAAACCCTCCTCATTCTTCAAATGCCTTCTCCAAGAACTCCTTCTTGACCCCTTGGGAGTCAGTGACCTTGTACCCGCTGAGTGACCTGTTCGTGTGCTCCTCCATATTTGCCTGAATTCTCATCTGCAGCTTCCAGCTGTATCTCTCCAGAACAGGAGCCGCACCAGAATCATCTCTATAGGGTAGCTCAGTCCATGAGGGTCATTATAAAGTTGCCCTTTAGGGACGCCTGGGTGGCTCAGTGGATTGAATGACCAGCTCAGGTCATAATCTCACAGTTTGTGAGTTAGAGCCCCACTTTGGGCTCTGTGCTGACAGCTCAGAGCCTGGAGCCTCCTTCAAATTCTGTGTCTCCCCCTCTCTCTCCCCCTCTCATGCTCATGCTCTGTCTCTCTCTGTCTGTCGATAATAAAAACGGTAAAAAAAAATTTTTTTAAGTTTAAAAATAAAGTTGGCCTGTACATTGGGAATCCCCTGAGGCCCAAGCTGAGTCTGTAGCATCTCAGTGCCTCGTACTTGGTCTAGTACCTACTAGACTTACAAGGATATAGCAGTTAAATGAACAAGGTTCTAGCCAATGCAATAAGAGGTAAAAGTAATGAGGTACAAATACTGGAAAGTAAAAGAATGAATGCATGTAAAACGAAAAATGCTGAAAGTAAAAGGAAACATCCATGAGCTGTGATAGTCTCGCCATGGGACGTATGAGAGTTGGCACTCCCCTTGTATGGACAGGGGCTTAAGGCCCATCAGGGTCCCACAGGGGCTTGGGCTCCCTGCTAGCTCCCTTCCTTGCTCCAGAGTCTGGCACAAATGCAGAGTCTCTCAGCTAGTCTTCGGCTTTGCCTATCAGTACCTTGGCCAATGAGACAAGAGGACCTGCCTGGCAAGGAGGGGGTTGTCTGACCAGTCTGCCTGCAGGCACACATCGGGAAGGGGGTTGTAAGAAGATAAAACACAGGGGCGCCTGGATGGCTCAGTTGGTTGAGCGTCCGACTTCGGCTCAGGTCATGATCTCACGGTTGGTGGGTTCGAGCCCCGCGTCGGGCTCTGTGCTGACAGCTCAGAGCCTGGAGCCTGTTTAGGATTCTGTGTCCCTCTCTCGCTCTGTTCCTTCCCTGCTCATTCTCTGTCTCTCTCACTCTCTCAAGGATAAACATTTAAAAAAATAAAAAAAAAAAAAAAGAAGATAAAACACAAAACCCTTATTTGCCTTGTAAATTGTTATACTCAACCAGGCTTGTCAGCCTGAGGCCCCACTTGAAAAAGAATTGGGGGGGAGGGGCGCCTGGGTGGCTCAGTCAGTTAAGCATCCAACTTTGGCTCAGGTCATGATCTCCCGGTTCATGAGTTCCAGCGTCGTGTAGGCTCTGTGTTGACAGCTCAGAGCCTGGAGCCTGCTTCAGATTCTGTGTCTCCCTCTCTCTCTCGGTCCCTTTCCAATTGGCACTCTGTCTGTCTGTCTCTCTCTCTCCCTCAAAAATAAATAATTTTTAAAAATTTCCTAAAAAGGGTATTTGGGACCTGGGACTTGCTTCCTGGTATGGGGAATGGGCTTTGGCCCTGGAGCATCTGGGTGCAAGGCTTGTCTTAGTCCCTCAATCTGGAAGGCCATCCTTGTGACCTGTGTGCAGAGAGCAGGGGTTGCTGGTTTAGCCTCTCCCAGAGGCTGTCCCCATGCCTAGGGCTGAGCTGCAGGGCTGGTCAAGTCCTCAAGCAAGGCTGGGCCCTCCTGGATATCACCCTCGCCATAGGAGTCTGAAAAGGCCTCTCTCCCTCAGGCCCTTAGGTCTTTGTCCAATGGGGGTGGACAGATGATGTCTGGAAGTCACAGGAACCCTGGCGGTTCCTTGCTCACACTGCCTACGCAGGACCAAAATCAGCACACGTGGCAGGAGACTGGGTCCTGCCCTTGGTTCCCAGACTGGGGCTGAAGGAGAAACTCGGGGCTCTATCTGTGGGCCCCTCACCGCCTGTCGCTATGGTTTCCATTGCACTCCAAGCCTGTCCTTTACCCTCTCAGGGCCCAGCTGTCCCGACTTTGTCTCCTCGGTGTGCCTTTTGGGCCTCTCGTCAGGTCTCCGCCCCAGTGTTCCCTGTGTGGCAACCAGCCCAGCTCCTTGGGGATATCCTGTCATTGTGGCCCAAAGCCTAGGCATTGAATCTTGCCAAGTCAGCCCCAGTACCCTGGGTCCCTTCCAGGTCCCCAGGTGGGGCTCATAAACCCAGAGAGGTTGGGGAAGTTGGCAAAGGCACCCAGATCCGCAGTGTGGCAGAGCCGGGCACTGTGCCCAAGACACCTGACGCCTGGGCTGTGGCCAGCCTCCGGGCAGACACATGAGCAAGACCGGCTGCCCTGTTGCCAGCCCTACAGGTGACCTTGGCGTGTCCTCCCTCCACTCCTCTGGGCTCCCTCCCAGACCCAGCCCAGGCCCTGCAGACCAAGGCAATCTGTGTGAGTGGTGAGTGGGGTTACTCCCAGGGGGGCTGGGTATGCTGGGCATACTCACTGGATCTCGGGCTGGCTCTCTGTACGATGGAAGTGGGAGCAAGGGAGGGGACCTTCAGCTGGCCTCCATCCCTTGGTCTCTAACAACCATACTCCATGAAAATAACCAAATTTGCAAGTGGATTTCCATTTGCATTTAATTCCCTGTAGTCACACCCCGTCATTTGTACACCGAAATCAGCCCAGGCCTTCCTGGGTGTTTCTTTCACAAAGCCAGCTGCTGGGGCAGAGGGAAGGATGGGATTAGGGATTAGGTAGGGACCTTTGCCTGGGGCACCTCACAGCAATGGGGGGGGGGGCGGGGAGATAAAAGAACTACCTAACAAGAACTGGCTCAGTGGCAGGCACTGGGCTGAGGACACTATTTAACCTTTAGAACAGGCTCTTTATGCTTCTCTTTATAGAATGGCACAGACGGGTAATGGCCACAAAATTGGTACCTGAGACAGCAGGAAAGTGAACCCAGGCTGTCTGGCCCCAGAGCCCAGGCTTTTAACCACTGTCCTATGGAAAGAAAGAAAAAGGTAGTGTATAGCTTGCCTAAAGTCTCTAGGCAGTGTAAGCCTGGGGTCCTAACCTGGCTCTTATTCAAAGCCCCTGCTGGTGACTCCTGAGATATATGGCCTGGTGAAAACTCCAAGGATGGGCCAGGGACCTCTTTGGCCTCCAATAGCACTCTCTTCAGGGTACCTGAGACAGTAGTCACTCTTGGCTGCGGAAAGAGCCCCACCTGAGAAGTTCATGGGCTTTAGTTTGTAATCTGAGCTCCACTGTGTGACCTCGGACAAGTGACTTCACCTCTCTGAGCTTTCTAAGCTGTAAAATGGGAAAGGTAGTAGTCCTAAGCCCCCAAGTGGCGGGGAGTGCTAAGTGAGCCAGTGTATGTGGAGTGGCCAGCCTAGTCCTGCTGGACTGCAGAAGCTCAGGGCCCATCTTTTTCTTGCATTCACTCCCAAGGACCCAGAGTCAGCCTGGTTCTGCCCTGTTCCCCAAGACACACCCTTGCGATCCAATTGTCTGTGACCTGACCAGGAAGCTGGCCAAGGGCAATACCCACCCAGATCCTGGAGGCAAGAAGCCAACAGGCGGGAACAAAGAATTTTCCATAGCTTCATAGTTAATGAGGAACTGCCTCTCTTTAGGGCCTCAATTAGTCTTTCACCCTCCTCTCCTTCCCATAAATTTCCATCATTGGTAATATTTACATTGGAATTCCTCCCAGGACTTCAGGAACACAGTATGGGTAAATGGAAAACAATACAGAAGACGAAATAGGTATATTTTTTAAAGGTAGCATTGGCAAGTTTGCATTCTTGGTTTTAAAACACACTACAAAGCAGCAAGTATCAAAACAAAATAATTTTGTATCTAAATCAACTCACTTAAGCCTCTGTCAACTGTAAGACACTGCAGAAATACAAAGAAGAAGACATGGTCCCTTCCCTCAGTAGGGTCATGGCCTGGGTGGTAGATACCCACGCAGCAGGTGCCTACGGGGTATACAGTAGTTAAGAGCATGCTTTCAGGAGGCAGACCTGGCATTGAACCCCCACTAGTTGCCAGTGGTGGGATCTTGGGCAAGTTACTAAACAGCTGTGAGTCTTAGTTACACTATTTGTCAAATGGGTGTAAAGATGGCCTTGGTTGTGGGATCCACTGGAGAAACCAAGATTGCTCCAGGCCCGGCACGAAAGCTGGCAGTCTGGAATCACCAATGAGTGATGGCACCTGGCTCCCCACCCCTTCTAGAAGGGTTTTGGGGATAATTTCACTCCTCTTCAGTTTTTACCTTGTGCTCCAACTTTGGACTGGTGGCCTTGTTTTTGAGTCAGAACTGCGGGAGGTGCCTGTTACCCTGGCTGATGGAGCCGCTGGAGAGAAGCCAGGAGACCTAGGAGCTGACTCCCTCTCTAGAGGTTTCCCAGGGAGAACAAAGAAAGGGAAAGGGAGAAAGACAGCTCACTTAGAACCTAAGTGATTAATTACAGTCTTAATTTATGAATGAATGCTGTACCCTGCAACAGGCCTACCTGGGCCTTCATGTGACATCCAAGTGTACACAGGCTTTGGAATGAAACAACTTGACATCTCAAGAGCTTACCTCTTTTTACATGACATGTCTGTGAAGATGGGAACGGTCTGGGACTTGTGCTAATGGGTGGTACCCAAGCAAGATAAATCCCATTTGGCATCTATGTCCCCAAACCTTTCTGGTTAGCTTCCTGGGTTGTATATATTATAAATTGGATTCTTACTTTTCTTTATTTTATTTATTTTTAAATGTATATTTATTAGAAGGAGGGGCGGGGGGAAGAGGAGGTCATGACCTGAGCAGAAGGTGGACATTTAACCGACTGAGTCACCCATGTGCCCCAGGTTTTATTTTTAGTATTATTATTTTTTAATAGGAGGTGGTACAGTGTGAAGGTTAAAAACACAGATTCTAGGGACAGCTGGGTGGCTCAGTAGCTTAAGCCTCGATTCCTGATTTTGGCTCAGGTCTTTGTCTCACTGTTCCTGAGATCAAGCTCTGTGATGGGCTCTGTGCTGATAGTGTGAAGCCTGCTTGGGATTCTCTCTCTCCCGTCTCTGCCCTTTCTCTGCTAGTACTCTCCCTCTCAATCTCTCTCTCGAAATAAATAAACATTTAAAAAAATCCAGGCTCTATTCTCTGTTTTGCTGTCTGAGAAATGGGAATAATACTAGAAAACCATCCCATCTGGTGTTAGGTAGCTCTGTGAAGTGAGGTGTCAGCCCTGAGCACAGGGCCCACCATGAGGAACTGCACCAGCGGCACCTGAGTGGCTCAGTCGGTTAAACGTCTGACTTTGACTCAGGTCATGGTCTCTCAGGTCACGGGTTCAAGCCCTGAGTCAGGCTCTGTGCTGACAGCTCAGAACCTAGAGCCTGCTTTGAATTCTCTCTCCCTCTCTCTGTCTCTCTCTCTCTCTCTCCCTCTCTCTCTTTCTGCCCCTCCCCCACTGTGTCTCTGTCTCAAAAAGAATGAACATTAACAATTTTTTTGTATGTCTTAGGACGCCTGGGTGGCTCAGTCAGTTAAGCATCCAACTTCATTTCAGGTCATGACCTCACAGTTCGTGGGTTCGAGCCCCGCATCAGGTTCTGTGCTGACAGCTAGCTCAGAGCCTAGAGCCTGCTTCAGATTCCGTGTCTCTCTCTCTCTCTCTGACCCTCCCCTGTTCATGCTGTCTCTCTCTCTCAGAAATAAATTTTTTAAAAAAGAATTTTTTTGTATGTCTTTATTTTATTTTGAGAGACAGAGACAGAGAGCGAGCAGGGGAGGGGCAGAGAGAGAGGGAGATGCAGAATCTAAAGTAGGTTCCAGGCTCTGAGCTAGCTGTCAGCACAGAGCCCGACGTGGGGCTCGAACCCACGAACTGTGAGACCATGACCTAAGGCGAAGCCAGACGCTTAACCAACTGAGCCACCCAGATGCCCCAAGAAATTTTTTTCAATTGAAAAAAATAAAGAGCTGCTCCAGACGGCTTCAGTGTTAGTGGCGTTGCTCTGCCATCATGCAAAAAAAGGCACCCAAAGCACAGACAGGGAAGGTGCACCAAGGCACCATGCCCTCTCTGCAAGGGGTGCTGAGGAACTGCTGCCTCAGGGAGCTGGACAGAGGAGGCTGTGGCTTTATCCCCTGCACTATAAGTGACAAACAGGTACAACCCAGGATACCTGACCTGGGAAGGGCCTCTGACTCATCCCAGCCCACCTTCGCCTTGCACAGGTGAGACATGAAGCCTGGAGAAGCCAGGGACTTCCCCAAGGTGAAACGGCAAGGCCATGGAGAGGGGAAAGGAATCCAAGTATTGAAGAAACAGGTAATGCTATCAGCAAGAAGATAAACGAGGGCAAATTGAAACAACACACTTTGTGTGATGACATTCTGTGTCATAAATACCAAGAGAACAGCCACAGAACGGGAACCATGTGGGGTGGCAGCAGCCACACACTTTTCTCACATATGGCAGTGTTGGGATCTGGCACCAGCTTGACCAGTGCCCATGGTGGAGGGACAGCCATACCCTCAGATGGATATGCTGCAGGTGGTTATTGGGGAAAGTAGAGAACCTTCTTGCAATAAAAATGCAAATGTATGTATTCGTACAGCTTAAACTTGAGATAGACACTCCCCCTTTGTACTGGATGCCTGATCCAGCCCATAGTTTTCTCAAACAGCCAGGGCTCCTGTAGTTCTGTGACCAGAAGTTACGTCAGCCCATCATACGTTCCCGCACCCTCTCAAGGCCGACCAGATTCCTCCAGCTCCACCTCCAGGAGAACACGCTCATTTGCACGGGTTAATGATTGGAATGAGGCAGATACCTTGTACCCCCAACAACCTACCGGAGACCTCTGCCATGTCCCTAGCTCTGTGGATCCCCTCAATTGTGCAGCTGGAGAATGCACAGTTTGTACCTCTTCAGCAGACCAAGGGCAGCCGGGGCCAGCCAGAGCCCTCCAAGCCGCTAGAGCCTTGAGTAGGTCCTGAACTACCTCCATCTGAGCACCCCCAGGGCAGAAGGAGACCTCCCCATAAAAATCTTCCTCAGGGGCACCTGGGTGGCTCAGTCGGTTAAGCATCCAACTTCGGCTCAGGTCATGATCTCACAATTCTTGAGTCTGAGTCCCACAATGGGGTCTGTGCTGGCAGCTTGGTGCCTGGAGCCTGCTTCCAATTCTGTCTCCCTTTCTCTCTGCCCCTCTGTCGTTTGTTCTCTCTCTCTCTCTCTCTCTCTCTCTCTCAAATATGAATAAACATTAAAAAATTTTTTTAAATCTTTCTGAGCTGACAATCCCCACTGGAACTGGCTGCCTGCCTGATGGGGTCTGAGGCTCACCAGGAATCAAAACTCCCAGCTGTCTCTCAGTGCAGGACACCCTCGCAGCCGCATAGGCCCCATCCAGGCAAGGCATCCAGACACCTCCGGCTTTCCCTCGGGAGAAATATGCACATTGGTGTAGGATAGGCTTTAGAGTTAGGCAGGGGCCTTAGGCTGCCAAGGCCCAGCTCTTGTGGCCTGGCCTCTGGGCACACAAGGTCTGCTCTGGGTCCCTGGCTACCTGTGCAGCTCAAGCATCTGCGATAGGCCCCCTCCAGCCTGTTTGGGGGAAGCCGGAGCCCTCCAGGCCTGTGGAGGTCCGGCCGCTCTGAACCATTTGAACAGCCTCCTGGGTCCCATCCCCAAGGGTCTTTCAGAGGGGGTGACTTGAATGTGGTGACAGTCACTAGTCGTTTGGACTGCCTGCCTGATGGGGTTCCTGGCTTCTCTCTCAATCCACTCCCAGGAGTCTCTTGCAAGGAGATACCTTGGCCAGCTGTCCCATCCTGTCATTTGCAAGGCAGTGCTGTTGCCTCCAGGTTGACATTCAGTGGAAATTTGTGCATTTGTGTAGGCTAAGGCCTCGGATGAGGCAGATGCCAGGCACCTCCTAACAGCCCGCTCCTGTGCCCCAGCCTCTCTCTAAGGCCGCCCAGGCTCCCAGCTACTCTGACCTGTGCAGTGCATAGATGCATCATCTGTGCTTTGCCAGTGGACGTTTCTCCCGCTCTTTCTTCTGGGAGAATATATACCTTTGTACAGGTTTGGACTCGATTTAGACTGATGTCCTGTATCCTCCAGTGCCTGCTCCTGTGACTGCCTCTCCCTACAGTTACCCTGATGTAGGTGCCTAGGTCCCTTGGCCTATTGGACCTGCATGCTCATGGTGACCCTGTCAGGCAGCCTTGGGTAGTGAGGGCTCACCTGCGGGGCCCAGGCTAAGACCACCCACCTGCATAGCTCTCAAGCTGGGGGGAGCCCACTGGCCAAAGATCTTTCTGACATGACAACTTTCAACTTGTGGCTGTCCCTTACCACACAGCCAGGCTGCCCGCTCGGGTGGCAAGCTCCCAGGTGTCTCTTTTGGCTGCTAACCAGGCCAGTGGTCAGACCCTGACATGACAGGGCAGTTGAGGTCCTCCAGCTCTGCCCTAAGGGGGAATAGGCCCAATAGTGTAGGTGAAGTCCTGGGAAACTGTAGATGTCAGGTGCCCCCAAAAGTTTCCTCCTGTTACCCAGTCTCCCCCCACAGAGCCCTGTTCCAGGTCCCTGGCTCCCCTGACCTGTGCATCTTGTGCTTGTGCGGTCTGTACCTTATAAGCTGGCCTTGGGCCGCAGGGGGACACTCCAGACCTATGGAGCCAGAGCCAGTCTCCAACCACGTGCATGGCCTCCAGGGTGGAAAAAGCCCACCCTCTGAATAACTTCCTGTGGGCTGTTTTACACTAGGGATTGTGAGTCCTCATTTGGCTGTCTCTATGGGCCCCAGGGGTTCTCCAGTAATCAAGACTGCCTACACGTCTCTTCTTGGAGGTCATCCCTGACTGTCTCATGGGTCCCACCCTGTCAAGGTGACCAAGATTCCCCTAGTTTAGCCTTCAGGGAAAATATGCACATTTGTGTAGGTTAAGTGTTAGAGTTCAGCATACACTAGCTACACTCAGTTGCCTGCTACTATGGTCTGGCCTCTTCTACAGTGGCCCTGTTCTCGGCCCCTGGGTCCCCTGAGCCATTCTGCCCATGCATGTGCCACTGAACTGTGTCAGCCAAGAGATGGTGCAAGGCTCAAAAGTGTTTCCTTAATAACCTTCTACCCTGACTATTCCTCTTCAGCCACTTGTCCTTTTCCAAATCCATGGTTACCTAGACGTGGGGCACCCATGTATATGCAGTTAGCAGCCTGTCAGCTGGCCTTGGGCTGCAGATGCATTCTGGAACAGGCCACTTGAAGGGAGAGGCCAGGTTCCACTAACAATCTGGCATCTACCTACCTGAATGAGCCTTTCCCCTGAAGGCAGAGCTGGAGGAACCTGGACTCCCTTGCCGACATGGGGCCAGGAAGGATGGCCTGGGGAGCCTTCACTAAAAGAGACTTAGGGAGATAGTTGTTGGAGATGTCTAAGACCCCTTCAGGCAGCCATTCCAAAAACAGACGAACAGTCCCATTTCAAGTGTGGGCTCAGAAAGATTTCCTGGGAATATCCTCTTTCCATCCTGGAGGTTCTGCAAGAAATTGGGGACTGGCTTGAGCCCCACAAGCGTGGAGGGCCCCTGCCTGCCAAGCCCATCTGATGGAGTGTGCTCTGTACATGCACGGTCTGTGCGGGCCATGGGAACCACGGACCTGGAAACAGCAACCTCTTGGGGAATCTAGGTTGCATGAGCAGGCTCCTGGGGGCCATGGAATCTGCCTAATGCCAAGCCCCAACCTATATAAATGCACATATTCACAGTGACAGTAGAGATTGGAGGAATCTGGGCCATCTTGCTAGGGTGGGGCCAGGCATGCTGGCAGAGGTATCCTTCACTAAGAGGGACCTGAAAGCCTTAATGACCTGTAAGGCCAGGACCCCATCAGTGAGCCAGTCTGAATAGGGAGTGACTGAACACTAGTTTGAAGCTAAAGCCTCAGAAAAAATTTTGGGGATGGTAACTCTCCACCCAGGAAGCTGTCCTGGTCACTGAGGACAGGCGAGAGCTCCACAGGGCTTGAGGGCCCCTAATGCCCAAGGCCGGCTTCAGGGCGTGGGCTATCCAGGCCCAGGTCCTTCAGGTCAGGGCATCTGAGGACCTGCAACAAAGCAGCCATAAGGGGAGGCTGACATATAGGAACAAGCTCTGTGGGGTACCTGGCAACTGCCTCACAGCAAGTTTTATCCTGTTCCATAAGAGACACCCAGTTTCAAATGCGACCTTAAAGAGATACTTGGGGGGTTCCTGGGGGGCTCAGTCAGTTACGTGTCGGTCAGCCCAGGTCATGATCTCACAGTCTGTGAGTTTGAACCCCTCATCAGTCTCTGTGCTGACAGCTCAGAGCCTGGAGCCTATTTACGATTCTCTTTCTCTCTCTCTGTCTCTGTCTCTCTCTCTCTCTGTCTCCCTCTCTCTCTCTGCCCCTCCCCTGCTAACACTCTATCTCTCTCTCACAACAAAATATTTTTTAAACTTTAGGGGCACCTGGGTGGCTCATTCGATTAGGTGGCTGACTTCAGTTCAGGTCATGATCTCATGGTTTGTGGGTTCAACCCCCGCATCAGGCTCTGTGCTGACAGTTCAGAGCCTGGAGCCTGCTTTGGATTCTGTGTCTCCTCCTCTCTCTGCCCCTCCACCACTCACAGTCTCTCTCTGTCTCTCAAAAAGTGAATAAAAATATTAAAAAATGTTTTTAAAAAATTTAACACAAGACATATTTGGAAGGTGTGTGCTGGACACTACAAAATTTGAGGACCAGTTTATGCTCCACCAGGTTAGAGGACCAGGGCCAAGGGCCATCCGACTCAGCAGAGACCACCCATGTGGGGAAGACTAGGGTCTGGGAAGCTGGGGACCTAAAACAGGGAAGCTGTAGTAAGAGGCTTCACAGGAGCGGATTCATTGTGAGTACCTGATATCTGCCTCATTTGTAGCTGTAGTTTATACAAATGCACATATTCCCCCTGCAGGGCAATCTAGAGGCAACTGCACTCCCTTGTCAATACTAGGTAGGAGAACTGACCTGCACAGGTCAAGTGTCCTGAAAAGATGGGTTTTGGGGGTGGGCTGTTGGGGGTACAGGGCACGTGCCTATTTAAAGCCCTACCAACACACACATGCATATTCTCTTTAAAGGTACAGGTGGCTGGATGAGCCTGGATTGCCTTGCCAAGATGCAGCTTGCTGGGATACATGGGTATCCTTCGCCAAAAGATATCTGGGAGCCTTGATTATTGGTAATCCCTGGACTCCTCGGGTAACCGTTCAAAATGGGGACTGAGCTTGGTTATTTGAAATGTGCCATCTCAGGAAGATTTTTGGGTGGAGAGCTCCCTCTGGGCTGGAGGCTATGCAGGTAGTTTGGGACCAACCTAAGCTCCACAGGCTTGGAGAGCCTCCTGGCTACTCTCGGCAGGTAGAAAGGGTGTTTCTTGCCAAAGCATGAGCCATGTAGGTGAGTGTAACCAGGGATGTGATAAAGGGCAAGTCTCTCTGGAGAGTCTGGTTCCCAGGAGTGAGCTCGTGGGGGCACATGGCACATGCCTATTTATAGGTGTCAATCCACATAAATGGACATATCCTCCAAAGGCAGAGCTGGAGGAATTTAGAAGTGGTGCAAGTGCTGATTCTAGTGCGCTGACCGTGGTATCCTTAATAAGAGACCTGGGAGTCTTTTTTGATGCAAAAACCTTGGACTTCAGCAAACAGGAAGCAAACACGGGAACTGATTGCCACCCATTTATTTCAGTGGCTTCCTCAAAGAGAATTTCAGGGGAGAGCACCCTCCACATTTAGGGCAGTGCAGGTAGTTGGAGATAGGCAATGCAGGGCGGGGAGGCCCCTGTCTGCTCATGGGCAGCTGACAGGGTGTGTCTGTACAGGTGTCAGTTTCACAGGTGAAGGTAGCCAGGGACCTGGAACAGGGCAATGTTCAACAAGATCGGGGCATAATATCAGACTCTTGGGGGTACCTGGCATGTGCCTAAATCCAAAGCCTAACCTACACAGATGTGCGTATTTTTCCTGAAGTCTGGTTTGGGGGGCACCTAATCCTCAGACTGATTATGCCATTGCCAACAGTGTCTTTAACACTGGTTCACTATGGGAATTACTCCAACTGTTTTCTAATATGAGTTTTCCTTGGTGAGTGACAGGTGGAGACTACAGCCGGTGAAGTTGTCACACAGAGGAACTTTATTTGCAACAAAGACATCACAGGGAATGACCTCTAAAGCCATGACTCCCTGAGCAGGGGCGAGTGGATTTCTCTTATTTAAGGTTAGGGTGAATATTCAGAAAGGGGAGTTTTGTCATCTGTGCATTATCCACTGCTCATCACAAAAAATGCACTCCTTTTCTTTTTTAAATGTTTTATTTATTTTTGAGAGAGAAAGAGAGACAGTATGAGCAGGGGAGGGGCAGTGAGAGAGGGAGACGCAGAATACAGAGCAGGCTCCAGGCTCTGAACTGTCAGCAAAGAGCCCGACGCGGGGCTCAAAACCACGAACCGCGAGATCATGACCTGAGCCGAAGTTGGACACTTAACCGACTGAGCCACCCAGGCACCCCAAAAAATGCACTCCTTAATACCCATAACCTATTTCACCCATCACCCCACCCATCTTCCCCCTGGTAACCATAGTTTTATTCTCTACAGTTAAGAATCTGTCTCTTAGGGCACTTGGGTGGCTCAGTCAGTTATCTATAAATATAATCTCCCACATCTTTATCCATTCATCAGTCAATGGACATTTGGGTTCTTTCCATAATCTGGCTATTGTTGATAATGCTGCTATACACATTGGGATGCATGTATCCCTTTGAATTGGTAGTTCTGTATTCTTTGGGTAAATATCTAGTAGTGCAATTGCTGGATCACAGGATAGTTCTATTTTAACTTTTGTGTTGTTGAGTGGCTGCACCAGTTTACATTCCCAGCAGCAGTACAAAAGAGATTATCTTTCTCTGCATCCTCGCCAACATCTGTTGCCTGAGTTGTTCATGTTAGCCATTCTGATGAGTGTGAGGTGGTATCTCATTGTGGTTTTGATTTGTATTTCCCTGATGATGAGTGACATTGAGCATTGTTTCATGTGTCTGTTGGCCATCTGGATGTCTTCTTTGGAGAAGTGTCTGTTCATGTCTTTAGCCCATTTCTTCACTGTATTATTTGTTTTTTGGGTGTTGAGTTTGATAAGTCCTTTATAGATTTTGGATACTGACCCTTTATCTGATATGTCATTTGCAAATATCTTCTCCCATTCCATCAGTTGTCTTTTAGTTTTCCTGATTGTTTCCTTTGCTGTGCAGAAGCCATTTATTTGGATGAGGTCCCAATAGTTCATTTTTGCTTATGTTTCCCTTGCCTCCGGAGATGTGTTAAGAAGTTGCTGCAGCCAAGGTCAAAGAAGTTCTTGCCTGTTTTCTCCTCGAGGATTTTGATGGCTTCCTGTCTTACATTTAAGTCATTCATCTATTTTGAGTTTATTTTTGTGTATGGTGTAAGTGGTCCAGGTTTACTTTTCTGCCTGTCGCTGTCCAGTTTTCCCAGCACCACTTGCTGAAGAGACTATTCCATTGAATATTCTTTCCTGCTTTGTCAAAGATTAGTTGGCCATAAGTTTGTGGGTCCTTTTCTGGGTTCTCTATTCTATTCCATCCATCCAAGTGTCTGTTCTTGTGCCAGTACTGTACTGTCTTGATGATTAGAGCTTTGTAATACAACTTTAAGTCTGGGATTGGGATGCCTCCTACTTTGGTTTTCTTTTTCAAGATTACTTTGGCTATTCGGGATATTACCTGGTTCCTTTCAAATTTTAGGATTGTTTGTTCTAACTCTGTGAAGAATGCTGGTATTATTCTGATAGGAATTGCATTTAATATGTATATTGCTTTGGGTAGTATTGACATTTTAACAATATTTGTTCTTCCTATCCAGGAGCATGGAATATTTTTCCTTTTTCCTTTTTCCTTTTTTTTTTTTTTTTTTTTTTTTTTTTTTTTTTTTTTTTTTTTTTTTTTTTTTTTTTGGTGTCTTCTTCAGTTTCTTTCATAAGCTTTCTACAGTTTTCAGTGTATAGATTTTTCACCTCTTTGGTTAGATTTATTCCTAGCTATTTTATGGTTTCTGGCGCAATTGTAAATGGGATTGATTCCTTGATTTGTTTTCCTGCTGCTTCATTGTTAGTGTATAGGAATGCAACCCCTTTCTGTGCATTGATTTTATATCTTGCCACTTTGCTAAATTCATGGATTAGTTCTAGCAGTTTTTTGGTGGCATCTTTTTGGTTTTCCATATAGAGTATCATGTCATACGCAAAGAGTGTAACTCTGACCTCCTCCTGGATGATTTGGTTGCCTTTTATTTCTTTGTGTTGTCTGATTGCTGAGGCTAAGATTTCCAATACTATGTTTAATAAGAGAGGTGAGAGTGGACATCTCTGTCTTTTTCCTCACCTTAGGGGGAAAGTTCTCAGTTTTTCCCCATCAAGGATCATATTAGCCTTGGGTCTTTCATATATGGCTTTTATGATCTAGAGGTATGATCTTTCTATCCCTACTTTCTTAAGGGTTTTTATCAAGAAGGATGGTGGTTTTGGGGAGCCTGGGTGGCTCAGTCGGTTGAGCATCCGACTTTGGCTCGGGTCATGATCTCACAGTTCATGGGTTCGAGCCCCATGTCGGGCTCTGTGCTGACAGCCAGCTCAGAGCCTGGAGCTTGTTTCGGATTCTGTGTCTCCCTCTCTCTCTGACCCTCCCCTGTTCACGCTATCTCTCTCTCTTTCTCAGAAATAAATAAAACATTAAAAAAAAAAAAAGAAGGATGGTGGTTTTTGTCAAATGCTTTCTCTGCATCTATTGAAAGGATCATGTGGTTCTTGTCCTTTCTTATTTTGATGTGATGAATCACATTGATTGTTTTGTGGGTATTGAACCAGCCCTGCATCCCAGGTATAAATCCCATTTGCTTATGGAGAATAATTTTTTGATGTATGTTGGATCTGGTTGGCTAATATCTTGTTGAGGATTTTTGCATCCATGTTCATCAGGGAAATTGGTCTATACTTCTCCTTTTTAGTGGGGTCTTTGTCTGGTTTTGGAATCAAGGTAATGCTGGCTTCATAGAAAGAGTTTGGAAATTTTCCTTCCATTTCTATTTTTTGGAACAGCTTCAAAAGAATAGGTGTTAACTCTTCCTTAAATGTTTGGTAGAATCCTCCTGGAAAGCCATCTGGTCCTGGACTCTTGCTTTTTGGAAGACTTTTGATTACTAATGTGATTCTTTACTGATTAGGGTCTGTTCGAATTTTCTATTTCTTCCTGTGTCAGTTTTGGTAGTTTATATGTTTCTAGGAATTTGTCAGTTTCTTCCTGATTGCCCATTTTATTGACATATAATTGCTCATAATATTTTTATTATTGTTTTTATTTCTGCTATGTTGGTTGTGATCTCTCCTCTTTCATTTTTGATTTTATTTATTTGGGTCCTTTCCTTTTCCTTTCTGATCAAACTGGCTAGTGGTCTACCCAATTTGTTAATTCTTTCAAAGAACCAGCTTCTGATTTCATTGGTCTGTACTACTGGGGTTTTTTGTTTGTTTGTTTGTTTTTTGGGGGGTTTTTTGTTTTGTTTTTTGGTTTTGATAGCATTTAATTCTGCTCTAATCTTTATTATTTCCTGCCTTCTGCTGGTTTGGGGAATTATTGCTGTTCTTTTTCCAGATCTTTGAGGTATAAGGTTAGGTTGTATATCTGAGACCTTTCTTCCTTCTTTAGGAAGCCTGGGTTGCCATATACTTCCCTCTTATGACTGCCTTTGCTGCATCCCAGAGGTTTGGGGCTGTGGTGTTATCATTTTCATTATCTTCCATGTACTTTTTAATTTTGTATTTAACTTCTTGGTTAGCCTATTTATTCTTTAGTAGGATGTTTTTTAGTCTGTAAGTATTTGTTATCTTTCCAGATTTTTTCTTGTGGTTGACTTCGAGTTTCATAGCGTTGTGGTTGGAAAATATGCTCAATCTTTTTGTACTTGTTGAAGGCTGATTTGTGTCCTAGTATGTGATCTATTCTGGAGAACGTTCCATGTGCACTGGAGAAGAATGTGTATTCCGCTGCTTTAGGATGAAATATTCTGAATATATCTGTTAAGTCCATCTAAGTGTCATTTCAAAGCGACTTGACAGTGTGTCATTCAAATCCATTGTTTCCTTGTTGATTTTCTGTTTAGATGATATGGTCATTGAAGCCCCCTACTGTTATGGTATGATTAGCAATGAGTTTCTTTATGTTTGTGATTAATTGATTTATATATTTGGGTGCTTCACATATGGAGCAAAAATGTTTACAATCATGACATCTTCTTGGTGGATAGACCCCTTAATTATAATTTAATGCCCTTGTTCATTTCTTGTTACAGTCTTTATTTTAAACCCTAGATTGTCTGAAATTAGTATGGCTACTCTGGCTTTGTTTTGGTGACCATTAACATGATAGATGGTTCTGCATCCCCATACTTTAAATCTGAAGGTGTCTTTAAGTCTAACGTGGGTCTGTTGTAAACAGCATATAGGTGGATCTTGTTTTCTTATCCATTCTGCTACCCTATGTCTTTTGACTGGAGCATTTAGTCCATTGACATTTAGAGTGCGTACTGAAAGATATGAGTTTATTGCCATTATGTTTCTTCTAGAGTTGGAGTTTCTGGGGGTGCTCTCTGTTCTTTTCTAGTCTTTGTTACTTTTGGTGGGTTTTTTTTTTTTTTTT